>NC_056745.1:629101824-629146824 GCF_019279795.1 Protopterus annectens | reverse complement strand
AGAGTGGACCACTGCTAGCTACTGAATGGAAGGATAGAAACCCAGTATTCCTCCTGTCAACTAACTGCAACTCAACCTTGCCAGTCTCCAGCACACACAGGAGAAAGCCTGATGGAAGCAAGGCATCGGTGCCATGTCCACCAGTTGTAAATATGTACAACAGCTACATAAATGGGGTGGACTGAGCAGATCAGCTCAGAACACAGTATCCAACTGCCAGAAAGGCCCGCAAATGATGGCTGTACTTGTTCTGGTTCTTATGGGATGTGGCCATTGTGAATGCTTTCATTATATTCTGTGAAAGTAACAGCCACCAGCAACTGTCATGCTCTGGACATGCTACTCCAGCAATACAGTTACAGTTCCAAAGGAACCTAGGCTTGCATCTACTTGCCAGTTACACAAAGAGGAAAAGATGCACTGAGATTACTGTCCCAGAAGCTGTGAGCTGATTTGAGCATGGCTCGCACTTTCCGGTGAAATGGCGTAAATCAAGATGCAAAAACTGTGCCAACAAGGGTAAATGTGCTGAGCCATCATGGGGGTGCCTAACTTGCAAGATCAACCTGTGTGTCGAATGCTTTGGAGAGTACCATGGCCATAAATTTCTACTGGGTTATTGACATCAGCAGTGGCACAAGCTGTGAAGCAAAAGACAAATCAAGATATGTATGCATATGGAACTGGGGACATTGAAGTGTGCTGTGACTACTGTGTGTGTCAATGGGTGTCGTACCTAAACATCAAGCACCTTAGGACCCTCCTGGGTGGCAGTGGGGAACTTGGAGACTCTTCAGCTCAGTTCCAGTGCCCTGAATTCCTGGACATGCATGGTTTCAGGGGTGCCACGTTGATGGCTTTTTTATGTGATGTACCCTTTCACTCTCCCTCCTTTGACTCCTTATGTCCATTGCTGAAAGGACCCATGTAAATGGAAAAGGCAGCGGTAAAAACAGAGTGCCTTACCCTGCTATTTCCATTTATATGTGCCCTTTCTGTGCCCTCTTGTCAGTTACCGGCCAAGCCCTTATGCACCAAGGCCAGGAAGGTCCCTCTTCAGTCTTTTGTGCCAACTGCTCTTGTGTTGGTGGATGCATCACGGGGGCATACCCAGCCACCATGGATCTTGTGATCCACCTGGATCGCAGTTGGGAACTTGGAGACTCTTCAGCTCAGTCCCATAGTGCTGCTGTCCTAGGTAAGCATGGCCTTGGGGGTGCCACTGTGATGCACTGTTTCCCTCCAGGAAAGGACACATGCAAAAAGACAAAGCCTGGGTCAGTCTTGGTCTTTTCACATGTTGTCTCAGTGTAGCTCTCCACTCAGTCTCCCTCCCTTTAGGTGTACTGAATGTATGCAGGTCAGGGCAACAGGGTTTACATTAGCTCCTCTTTTCCACTCTATATGGCCATTGCCGAAAGGATGGCCATTGCCAAAAGGACACATGTAAATGGAAAAGGCAGAGGTAAGACAGAGTGCTGGCACTGCATGCAATCGAGAGTCATTGCTGCTACCAGTAGTCTGAGTGGGTAGCCAGCACCAGTATGGGACACTTCAGATGCCCATGGGCTGAAGCCCCATGCCTGTCCTTGGTATATTAGTGGAGTGGCAGTCTTTACCCTGCTTTTTCCATTTACATATGCCCTTTCTGTGCCCCCTTATCAGTTACTGCCAAGCCCTTATCCACCAAGGCCAGGAAGGTCCCTCTTCAGTCTTTTGTGCCAACTGCTCTTGTGTTGGTGGATGCATCATGGGGAGCATACCCAGCCACCATGGATCTTATGATCCACCTGGATCGCAATTGTGAACTTGGAGACTCTTCAGCTCAGTCTCATAGTGCTGCTGTCCTAGGTAAGCGTGGCCTCGGGGTGTCACTGTGTTGCAATGTTTCCCTCCGGGAAAGGACACATGCAAAAAGACAAAGCCTGGATCAGTCTTGGTCTTTTCACATGTTGTCTTGCTGTAGCTCTCCCCTCAGTCTCCCTCCCTTCAGGTGTAGTAAATGTATGTATGTCAGGGCAAGAGGTTTTACATTAGCTCCCCCTTTTCAGTCATTATGGCCATTGCTGAACGGACATATGTAAATGGAAAAGGCAGAGATAAGGCAGAGTGCTGGCACTGCATGCAATCAAGAGCCATTGCTGCTACCAGCAATCTGAGTGGGTAGCCAGTAGTATGGGACACTTCAAATGCCCAAGGGCTGAAGCTCTATGCCTGTCCTCAGCATATTAGTGGAGTGGCAGTCCTTACCCTGCTTTTTAAGTTCACATGTGCCCTTTCTGTGCCCCCTTGTCAGTCTGTGTGTAATTTGGTGTTTTCACAGGTGGTATGTATGTACTTCTGCAGCGTCATCACCACTTATGTACCTTATGAAAAGAATAAGGCCCCTGTGGATAGGACTGATGATCAGGATGGTCTAACCAGGTAATGCATTATGATATACATATATATGTAGTCTTCCAATACATCTTTTTCTTTCCTGTGCAGGTTCATCCACCTTCTGACACAGGCATGGCTTCACAAACAGGAGAACGACAAGTGAGAGTGTGGGTATTTGGCCATTTCTACATTCACTGGGCTGCCAGCCAGGCCTCCATAACTGTAAACCACTACAACTTGAGCTTCCCACATCCGGTGTGAAGGTATACTGGATTGCAAGAGGAGGTATGCATTGGAGCGGAGTACTGCAGTTGTTGAAAGAGAAGTTTTCCATCTACCCTGAGCCTGACATCCTTGTGCTGCACATTGGAGGAAATGATGTCATCAGTCAACCACTCGGAAGGCTACGGTTTCAAATCAGAGCAATTTTTGAACAGCTGCAGTCGTGGTGGCCACGTTGTCATTTTGTGTGGTCTGACATAATTCCTCGCCAGATATGGAAAACAGCAAACAGTCAATGGGCAGAGCACAAGGCCAGATGTTTACAGAATGGGTTCATGCATGGCTTGATGCACAGGGTCAGTGGATCTACAATCTGCCATGACAGCATCACCGCAAAAGATGTTCACCTGTTCAGAAGGGATGGCGTTCACCTTACTGAGAAGGGCATTGTGTTTTTCTTGAATGACCTGCACAATGGCATGAGGAGAGCTATGCAGGATTGGTAACACGCAGCTTGTGAGAAGAATGGAAAACACTCATGGCCAAGTAGGACCAGTATGGTAAGTAAAACTCTATTATGAATTGTGTTGTGCAAAATGATATTTTTCTGAGATTGGCAAATAACTGTGGGAAGGAGTTGGGGAAAATGCTGAGAAAGAACAACTGTTTCAAGAGTGCTACCATGTACAATTGAATATGTCAGTAACCATCCTGCAATACTTCATTTTTTATTCTTCTTTATCAGGCATGTGTAGAGTTTAGATGACAGGAAGGGCTTAGTAATACAGAACTTGATCCCTTAGGTCCATTGCTGAACGGACACATGTAAAGAGAAAAGGCATAGGTAAGGAAGACAGCTGACACTGAAGGAGGTCATGAGACTGTAGTGGTGTCAGCTGTCTGAGTGGGTAGCCAGCACAACTATCAGACAAATCAGATAGCCTTGCATGCCACTAAAGTCCCATGCCTGTCCTGGGTTCATTAGTGGAGTGACGGTCCCTACCTTACTTTTTCTCTCTACATGTACCCATTCAGCAGTATGTTGGCTACACCAAGAATGTGTATATTTACAATGATATCTGTCTACATGGTAAAACAAGTGGGTCTGAATGCTGTACACATGTACAGATATTCATTTGTTTAGGACTTAGGTTATGGAAATTATGATTTTTTTCATATTCTGGTAAATTACTTTGCAAGGGAGTATCTGAATGTGCTAAGTAATACCTCATTTTGAAGACAGTATTCATAGTTCCAACACGGTAAAAGAACTGTGCCTTTAGGTTGTACACATGTACAGATATCAAAGTTTGTTTCGGACTTAGGTTATGGAAATTATGTTTTTTTCATATTTGGTACATTGACCGAGATTTTGTGCTTTACTTTTCCAAAAAGGTAAAAAAAATATGCACAATATCAGCATTCCTTGCCAAATATTTAGTAATGACTGATAAGCACTACCAACATTTACACTGCTGGAAAGTTCAGTGTCTGCTGAACAACTTTCGCATTTACATTTTTAGTCTAGCTCTTTTAGTTAAAGAGTTATGAACATTTGTTTTCTGTATGGCATTACAAATGGATTTTCTGAAAATGAGCTCAGGCTGCACTGTTGTTCCTATGGTAGAATTAAGCAGGCAGCTTTTTCTGAGCTGCTTCAGAGTGAACGAGTTAAGGATCCCTCACCTACTTGGGACTGTATGCTGGTTTTGCAATCTCTGATAAGGAGCCCTTTTGAGCCTGCTAGTTCCTGTGATGTCAAGTTCCTGTCTTGGAAGACAGCCTTCCTGTTGACTATTACCTCAGCTAGGAGGCTTACAGAACAGCAAGCTCTTACCATTACTCATCTTTACATGCTTTTTCACAAGGACAGTCTCTCTCTTAGGATGAGCCCCTCCTTCTTGCCCAAGATTGCTTCCAAATCTACTCTAAACCAATATATTCAGCTACCATTGTTCTTCCCCAACTATTCCAACAAACGGGAGTACATTCTATATACCATGAATGTACACCAACAATTATGGTTCTACCTGCGTAGGACCAAAGCTTTTCATAAGTCAGAGCAGCTTTTTGTGGCCTTTTCCCCTAATAGATGCTGTCTTCCAGTTTCTAAGGTCACTATCTCTAAATGGATCTCTACCTGCATCTCCACTGTCTACAACAATAGCCATCTTTGAGGTTCCAGGATGAATCAAGACTCATTCTACGAGGTCCGTACCAACTTCTTCAGCCTTTTTGGTCAGGCTTTCCATTGATGACAATTCTGCTCCTACTACTTGGTCTAATACTCACACATTTATTTCTCACTATAAGAGAGATTTGATTTCTAGGAACAGGGCTTCCTTTGGCTCCACAGTGTTCTGGAATGTCCTACCCTGAGGCCTCCTAGGGTAAATGGTAGCTGGGGACTCTGACCCTATGGTGATGAATAATGACTTGGATAACATCAGATAAAGAGTTATGTACTTACCATAACTTGGCATCTGTGTTATCCTAAGTCATCATTCATCACATTTTCCCTCCCACCATCCCCCTTCCTTTTGGATCATGGAGGAAGTTGGGAGTGTTTTCCTTCCAGTCTTGCAGGAGTAGCCTTGAGGAAAGTACAGTTGTGTACACTTACCATAAATGTAGATGTTCGAGTGTATTCACTGTTGCAGTCATTACATTTGGGTAATCTGCTGGCAGGTTGCCCTCAGTCGGCCTGATTAACAAAGTCTTGGGTCCTGCATCGGTTGCTGTCCCTTCTTCCATGACGTCAGGTCGTCAGGGGTATAAAACATGCAGCCGACACCATTACATCAGTTTTTCTTGCCCCAGATGTCAGGTGCCCCCCTAATGGAGAGAAAATAAACACAAAAACACAAAAGTATATCTCCAACCAAAAGCAAATACACCAAAAAGGCTTTTAAGCATAGTAAAAGAAAGTAGAGGTATAGCCAGAAAAAACTAGGAGGCTGGAGGGAGGGTAACCAGGACTGCAACAGTGAATACACTCGAACATCTACATTTAAGGTAAGTGTACACAACTGTAGTATGTTCTTCGTGTTTCACTGTTGTAGTCATTACATTTAGGTAGATTCCCAAAGCTATGGTTGGGAGGAGGAGTTATACAGCATTAGGGCCAGCTATAAGGCCCTGCAAGACAGCAAAGGCAAAGCCAGCTCTGGGTTTAGAGAAAATTGGTAAATGGTAATACTTGGTGAACTCCAGGTAGCAGCTTCTAGGATACCACCGGTAGGAACACCTCTGAGAAAGGCTGCAGAAGTAGATGCAGCCCTGGTGAAGTGAGATCCGATCCCCTGGGGGATAGATTTTCCATGGTGCTTATAGCAGAAAAGAATACAATGGCTTATCCATTTAGAAATGGTTTGTTTTGAAATAGCCTTCCCCTCCTGTCCAAGTAAAATCTAAGTTGTTTGTGCACATCCAAGGAATACAGAATCCATTCCCCTTTGTTCTGTGGATTGGGAAAGAAGGCTGGCAAATGAATGGACTGATTAAGAGCCACACTGGAAACCACCTTGGGCATAAAGGATGGATTGGTCCTGAGAGATACCCTGTCCACCTGAAAGATGATGAAAGGCTCCACTGCCATAAGGGCCTGTAATTCAGATATCCTTCGAGCTGAAGTGATTGCTAAAAGGAAGGATGTTTTCCAAGAAAGAAACTTTAAGTCTGCAGTAGCAGCTGGCTCGGAAGGAGTTAGAGTGAGTTTCTCCAAAACAAAGTTAAGGACCCAGGCAGAGGTAGGAGCTCTCCTGGGTGGTCTCAAGTTTTTTGCCCCTCTGTGATACTGCTTGAGCAGAGGATGAGAGAAGAGGGTGGTTCTGTGTTATAGTGAGCTGAAATAGCTGAGGCGTGGATTTTAATGGAGGAAAAAGACAGGCCCTTGTGAAGCATCTCAGTTAAGTATTGAACTAAATTGGGCGCTGCTGTACTCATCCCTAAAGATTGGTTCCAGGCACAGAATCTTTTCCATTTGTCAACATAAGATTTTCTAGTACTAGGTCTCCTTGCTTCCAAGATGACATCCATCACAGGTTTGCTGAGGGGGTGATAAAGATGAATTTAAGTGATTAGCCTAGCCAGGCTGCAAGGTTCAATGTTGGAAGCTGAGGGTGCAGAATTTGGTTCTCCTGCTGAGACAGCAGGAAAGGGGCCTGAGGCAGGTACCATGGAGATATTTGTGACACACTGCCCAGGAGGGGGTACCGGTGATGGCGCAGCCAGTCTGGAGCAATTAAAATTATCCTTGGTTTGTCCTGTTTGACTTTTAGCAGAACTTTGGAGAGCAGAGTCAGAGGGGGAAAGGCGAAGACTGATAGATTTTTCCAGCTGAAGGACAGAGCACCTACTTTACAGGCTTGTTTGTGTGGAGTCCTTGTGCAAAACCTATCCAACTGGTAGTTCTGGGGGGAGGCAAATAGATCTATGTCTGGGCTCCCCCATTCGCTTGCCAACATGTTGAAAATCCATGGTTCCAGTTTCCACTCGTGTGGGTCCATGAGGTTTCTGCTTAGTCCGTCTGCCAGTGTATTCAATTTTCCTGGTAGGAACTGAGCTTGTAGGTTCACTTGGTAGCTCAAGGCTGTGTTCCACAATGCCATGACTAGTCTTGCAGAGGGGGTAGGAATGTGTACCCCCCTGCTTGTTTATGTACCACATAACCGTGGTGTTGTCCTTCTTTACCATTAGTTGCCCTGGAAGAATGTAGTCCTAGAAGGCTGTCAGAGCATTCTGTACAGCTAACATTTCTTTTTGATTAATATGTACGTGCATTTGATTTGGGTTCCATTTGCCCTGAATGCACTTCCCTGCCAGATGAGCCCCCCATGCATAGTGTGATGCATCTGTAGTTAGGGTTTGGGCAGCATGGGGTAGTGTGAATGGTAGTCCCTTGTGTTGGTGGCAAGCCTCTGCCCACCGTAGGCAAGGTATGATAGGAATCATTGTTTCCATGCTGCGACAATGTTGATTACATAGACTTTTTAGATACCATTGTAGTTTCCTCATATGCAGTCTTGCATATGGAATTAGAAGAATGCAGGAGGCCATGAACCCCAAGGCTTGTAGTATTTGTCTTGCAGATAGCAGGGTTTTTGTGGCAACTTGTTTGAAGTAAGTTACCAAATGAATTTGCTTCTCTGGTATGAGGAAAGCCATCTGGGCAGTTGTGTTCAAGCTTGCACCCAGGAATGTAATCTGTTGACGGGGTAGCAGTTGTGATTTATTTTCGTTTATGGTGTACCCCAGACAAGTTAGAACCCTTTTTACAAACGCCACCCTGGTTTTCTGCCTGAATTAGACAATCATCCAGGTATGGATATATTTGAATATTTCTTTGCCTGCAAAATGCAATCACTAGAGCTAGGCACTTTGTGAATACCCTGGGTGCAGTAGACAAGCCAAAGGACAGTGCAGAAAACTAATAATGCAAGTAGCCTGCTTTGAAGCGAAGGTATCTTGTGCAAGATTCCCTGATTGGGATGTGCAGGTATGCCTCTTTTAAATCTAGAGTTGCCAACCAGGCATCTTTGCCTAGCATAGGAAGTAACTGGTGAAGAGTCAGCATCTTAAATTTTGGAATCTCCAGAAAGGTGTTTAGAGTAGACAGGTTCAGGATTGGATGCCATGATTTGTCTTTTTTAGGTACCAAAAAAAGCCGGGAATAGAAACCTTGTTCCTTTTCCTCTTCTGGTACCAATTGAACAGCCCCCATGTTTAAGAGGGAAAGTACTTGTTTTTGAGCCTCTGCCCATTGATTTGGGGGCAGGTCTGACCACATGCTTGGTGTTGGCAAAGTGTGGAAATGAAATCTGTATTCCTGGGACACTATATTTAAAACCCATTTGTCCTGGGTTATGAGTTCCCAGTTTTTTGCATGAAGTGCAATCTTTCACCCTAAAGGGGCGGTTAAAAGATAAGTGCTTGGAAATGTTAAAAGGAAATCACTGAGTCTGTTTACCATAGGGGGGTGTCTTGCTATTTTCCAGATTTGGAAGTGAAGGCCCCCCACTGCTTAGTTCTGACAGTCCCCTGGGACTGAAACCTGGGATTTTTGCTGTGTCTGGGTTTGGCTTGAGAGGATCTGGAAGGGGCTGGAAAGGACCAATTCTTAGTAGGCCAGTGCCTACTAAATCTCGGAGGTTGCACTTGTAAAAAATCTTTAACAGTTTGCATAGACTTAGCTTTATCTTCCATGTTTTTAAGAACTTCTGCAGCCTTATTGCCAAACAGGCAGTCCTGATTTAAAGGAGCATCCAACAATTTAGCTTTAACATGATCAGGCAAAGATTGCTCCTTAAGCCAAGCATGCTTTCTAAGCACAGACCCAGTAACAGCAGCCCTGCAAGAGGCCTCTAAAGAATCAAAACCACATTGCAAAGTATGTTTTCCAACTTGTTCAGCAGAATGCATTAAATCCTGTAAATCTTTATTTTCCACACAGTCAGGAATCAACATAATTTTCTGTTTAAGCAGTCCAAAAATATGCTGTTGATATTTTAACATATGAAATTGGCATTTTAAAGCTCTGACTGCCAAGGTTGCAGAAGTATAAACCTTTTTACCCCATCTGTCCAGCGCTCTGGAGTCTCTATCAGAAGGGGTAGGATTTTTAGCAGTAGAAGCTTTATTGCCCTTGGGTCCCTGAGAAATGGTTTCTGGATCTGCAACAGGATTTTTGAAAATGATCTTGTGGGACTCAGGAACCCTGTAGTACCTGTCAGGTTTACAAGGAGCCGGAGGCAGGGAATCAGGGGTCAAACTGGATTCCGAGAACACATCAACAATGTCTAGTACTCTTTTTAGAATCAGAAAATTCCTGGCTTTCCCAGTGGAAATGCTCCCTTAAAGTATGTAAAGTTTCCCCAAAAGAAAAATCTTCAGGAGGGGAAGCAGAGGGAATGGAATCCTCTGCATCAGAATCCTTATAAGTAGGTATGGACAAATCCAGGTCATTAGAAGAGTCAGAACAAACAAAATCCTGATCAGAAGATTCATAAGCAAGCTCAGCCCTAGGCCTCTTGGGGGGGGGGTTGACTACCCCTGATTAAAGTTATTAGATTTTCAGCCATTTTTATCATTTGTTTTTTTTAGGCATAGGGCCCTGAGCATGAGGCCTGAGCATCGCTTTTTTAGACATGGATCGAGATTTAGGCCTTAGTAATGAAGGAGGTGTTGTTTTAATTTGTAAGTCTGTAGGCCTGAATACACCCTCAAAAGCCGGTGCCTGCACAGCGGCTCCGGACCCATCCAAGGTAGAGATATCCGCGGGTTCCATAGTTGAAGTATCTCGCAGCATACCGGACTCCGAATGGGTCTCAGTAGAGGCCTGCGAATCAGAAGTAGTGGGTATCAGGGGCTGCGAAAGCGCCTCACTGAGTACCGGCGAATTGGCGACTGGCTTAGTAGAAGTGTCGTCAGCAGCTTTGGACCTCGACAGCCTGTCTCTGTCTTTATCTTTGCATTTTTTTGGAATCCCGGTAGTCGGATGGCTAATCGACGACATTTCTGGATAATTAAACTGAGAACCAAAATAATGAGAGGTAAAAATATAACGACATATAGTGCGCTGATTAAATAAAGCACAAAACCCACAGTAAGGTACGTCGTGGTCAGGGCCTAGGCAAGGAATACGGTACGAATGAAAATCTTTATGAGGTATTTGCTTTCCACAAGTAATGCAATTATTAACTTTCACTGACATCGGTAAGGAGCAAGAAAAAGTTTCCCCAACAGGGTACTTAGCATTAAGTTGAAGACTTTGGTGCTGAAACTCGAAAATGACAATTTCAGGAGTCGGCCGACCGACACTTGCGAACTGCTTCTGCTTCAGGCACCGCACGGCAAGAAAGACTGATGTAATGGTGTCGGCTGCATGTTTTATATCCCTGACGACCTGATGTCATGGAAGGGACAGCAACCGGCGCAGGACCCAAGACTTTGTTAATCAGGCCAACTAAGGGCAACCTGCCAGCAGATTAACCAAATGTAATGACTGCAACAGTGAAACATGAAGAACATCACTACAGCAAACTTGATCTGGGAGTTAGAGGGCAGCAGGGCATCATGGGAGAGAGAGGAGCTAGAGCCTTGGATCGGTCTGCAGTATGTTGCCGGCTCAGAAACAATATGGGATCCTAAACTATATGGTGATGAATCGTAACTCTTTTTTTCTTTTTCAAATGTCATTATATCATGGGCAATTCATTAAAGAGGGAGGCTATAGACCAATATGTATGTATACATACCTTTAAGAAGCTTTCTAGGGGCTTGCAGAAGTGTATAAACACTCAGCACTTGAGAGTCTGACTGCCATTTTGTAGTAAGCTCTTGAGATGTAAGCATGTATGTCTGTGTAGTCTGTCAGTTAATCAGTTCATTTATATTTTGTACTGCTACTATCCATCCTGATGTGTTTTTATGTAATAAAGCATATAAATGAACTACCCCGCCTGTTTGTCTTCACTTGTATAGCAAGACTAGCGACAGAACATTTACAGTACACCAAGAGTTTACTAGAAAGAGAGTTAATTCTAGGGGAGTTGAGGTATCAAAATGTGACATAACCCCCACTTTGCAGTTATCTGAAAACTTTGTTAGCCAGAAGTCTTGGTTTCCTGCTTGGAAATCTAAGAAGTAACTACAACAAAGGTGAGGTCCCAGCACTGAGCCCTGATGGACAACACTAATCACCTTCCTACTTTCTGATGAGACATCTGCAACTTGTTCTGCATGGGTTCTGTCACTCAGAGTACTAGTAAGCTATGTATAGGTTGATTTTTAAAGCATTTAGTGTTCATATGATGCCATCATAAAGGATGTTGTTGACCATGGCCAGATCAAGATACATCATGTGCACTGCATGGCCACCATCTACAGCTTCTGTAACCATTTCAAAGAAGGTTGCCAGGATAAATAGACAGAATATACTTTTCACAAAGTCAAACTGTTTGGGGTCAGGTCTAATAAGATTCTTAATATTGCAGTTTATGAGGTAATTTATAATGTGTTCTAGGCTTTGCAGATATGACTTGTAAAGCTGATACATCTGTAATTACCTTCGTAAGGCCACCCTTATAGAAGGGCATCATAACCACCGAAGTGTACAACTCAACAGGGACAAATCCAGTATAAACTTAGTTTAAACATTTTAAGGAGTGTAAAACAAAAAAACAGTATGGAAACAGCTAACTCTTGTTTATTAGGTGAAGCACTTTTCATTTGTTCAAATGACAAACTTCATCAGACCATAAAAACTCAATGAACAGTTGTTTAACTAGCATATTTCTCGCCTCAACCCAGGAAAAGGAAATTATGTCACTGCCAATGATATAAAATGCTACTTCATAAAATTCATAACAAGTTAACCAACATGAAAATACAATATTTAACACAAAAAAGCAACCCTATCTAAAAACAATCCACTCATATAAACCACTTATAGAATGTATGTATATATATTAATCAGCACAGCTCCTATAGTTATTAAAAGTATTCTACTTATAATTACATGCCAAAAAAATTATGTGTAGACATGCTCTAGGTGGATTGGACACTAAATTGGCCCTAACTGTGAGTGCGTGCATGTGTGTGCCTTCTGTGGAAGGTTGGGAGCTGGGCTGGCAACTCAACACCATAAAACTCCACTGCCAATCATGAGCAGACAGGTGATCTGCTGTGGTGACCCCTAACCAGGAAAAGCCGAAAGTAGAAGAAGATATGCAAACATTCATAAAAGTGCCAACATAGTGCCTTCACCATAACGCCATTTTATCTAACAGCTTCAATATACTACTAATGCTACAATAATTATTTAGTCCAGGCCAGATATAAGAATACAATGATAGTTGCCATATCAATTCTCAGCAGCAACAGAGCACGGACTCGTTATTTCCTTCACAGCAACGACAGCCTCGTTTTGCTGCTTCATCAACAGAAGGTAACAAATGTCAGCAGCAGCAGAGCACGGGCTCGTTAATTTCTACACAGCGGCAGCAGAATGGCTCTAGTAATGGACAATTGCAGCAGGATCCTGGTGCTTTGCAGTCACAAGTTCCTGGTACAGTTTCTAATCTGCCTTTCAAGGCAGGAATGCAGTGATTTTGATGGTTGTACTTTTACAGATATAAACAAGGATAATAATGCTATTACTAATGGGGCCAGTAATGTTAATAACGTCAACAACGTTACTAATGGTAACAAGAATATCATGTGGAAGCCACCCTCACTAAAAGACTGGCTCATTACTAAAGGTGCAAATAATAGTTAATGAGACAATTTATGGTGGTAATATAAAAGCAAAATTGAATGAATTAGATGGCAAGTTGTTTAAATTTATTTATTTATTTTATTTATTTTTATTTTACATTTGTTGACCGGGATAGTCCGACTGGATCGATGTCTATTTTCAGCGGAGGCCCGGGGAGATAAGCTCCAACGAATACAATTACTTTAAATGACTGACAAGACATAGCTACAGATATGATAGTTCAAACAGATACAAAGGTAAACATGAAAATACAGGTTTACAGGATAACCCTGCTTGTAGTCAAGAGGAATTAACAGTAGCTAGTTATAATGGGGTTGTCCCTAAAGGCTTAACAGCATGGCAACATCCAGCAGGATTGGTGGAGGCTACTGCCTTGCATAAGGAACTCAACACCATGTTTAATAGACATGGGTTGGAACTACTGGAACTGCTGATGAAATTTAATGGTCAAGATATAGACTTATTGTTGAATCAATGTGGTGAGTTGGAATCACAAGTACAGAGTAATTTGAAATATGATAGATATAAATATGAGCATCAACATATTTATGCAAGCATAGAAGGTCATATATCTGACATAAAGCAAAAGAAAAATTGTAAGCTTATTAGGGACAAGCAACAATATAGTAGAGGTCAGGTTTACCCAAAACTGCACGAGTTAACAATAATATTTATTGTAATGGACAAAATGTGTCTATTAATACTAATGCTGATACGGTGGTAAATAATGGACAAGTAGATCAAGGCCCAGGCAATGGTAATGATTCTGACTTTGAATGGGAGTTTCCACCATTAAGACGATCTGAGAGGATTAGGAACAGGAATGGTAACAATGGCAATAATTCTAATCATTCTTTTCATCAGGATTTTTATATGGCATCCAGGAGGAACCAGAGAAGAGGGGGTTACCGAGGACGGGGCAGGGTTCTTGACAGCCAACTACTGAATGTAACTGTTCATGACATAAGCAATGCATATGTTGAATGTCGTTGACATAGTAGTAGTAATGTTGTGAAGCAAAAGCCTTGCATTATTATGAATACTGAACAGGATTTTAAGGTGTATAGTTTTTCTGAAACACATATTGATGAACAAATGATTAATTTATTAAGTAAGGGTCTCATTTGTCCTGGCCAGCAGTGCTTGTTTGGCCACAATGTTGACATATTTAAAAATGTTTTTAAGGAAACTCAATTTTAAAATCATGTTTGGTGAAGAACATACTCAAGATAATTCACAACTTAATATTAGTAGCATTTATAATCCCCCCTTGCATCCAGTTTTGGCATTGTTCGAAAAGGTATGCAAGTTGGATATAAAACAATTATTAGTTAACAAAAAATATGCATTTCATGATAATTTAATAAAAGAAGAAAGGGAAGCACTCTCATTTTTGTTACAGCAGAAGATTAGAATAATGAAACCGGATAGGGGGTGGTGGTCTTGTAATCATGGATATCCATGATTATAATGAGAGGATGAATAGAATTCTTAACACTGCTACATATGAAAAAGTAAGAATGAGTTGAATTTGTCATACAGAAGAATTAATATGCTCAATAATTTGTTTTTAGAGAATAGGATTAGCATTGACATCTATAATTATTTAAACATAATTTCACCTACCAGATTTGGGGCTTCAAAAATTCATAAGGATGTATGTAATCTGCCTCTTAGGCCTATAGTTGATGGCCATAACTTGATAACCTATGCTTGTGTGAAATTTCTTGATAGTAGGCTTTAAAGATATCTGGAAGAACAGCTGCAGATATGTAAAGATTCTTGGCATTTTCTTAAGTTAATTAATGCTACTGAATATTGAAATGATGTGTTATTTGTGATGGTTGATATCAAAGACCTATTTTTTGTTATACCCCAGAAGGAAGGTATTCAAGCAATCAAACAATTTTTGTTTGAGCATGGGGTATCGCAAGCTGAAATTAATTTGCATTCTGACTTATTTGATAATGTATTGTCTAACAATTTTATTATGTTTAACAACAATTATTATCTTCAGAAAGTAGGGATTGCGATGGGGTCACCCTGTGGGACCATATTTGCCAATTTAGTTATGGCAGTATGGGAAAAGAGACACATCCTTGATGGTAGTTATGCTAATAAGATACTTTTATATCTCCATTATTTGGATGATATATTTATCTTATGGAAAGGAAATCAATAGGATTTAGATGAATTTTTGGTTTACATCAATAGCACCACAGATTACTTACAATTGATTGATAGTGAAGATAGTGACCATTGGCAGTGAAGAAATTAATTATCTGGACATGAATCTTATTAAAGATAGAATTAATGGAAGGTATATTGAAAAAATACACAGAATACCCACATATTCGAATTATTTCCTGCATTTCACGAGCTCCCATCCTCCTTCTAAAAAAAGAGCAGTCATAAAAGGACAATTTGTCCAAGTTGCAAAGATAATAAGTTTAGATGCGGATTTTGTGGTTGAGTGTAATAACCTAATTGACATGTTTGTCAGTAAGGGTTACCCGTATGATTTAGTGCATGAATTATATGTAGAGGTTAATTATAAAAGAAATACTGGTTATTTCATGCCCATTCTTAATCAACAGAGATCCCAATTTAATGTGCAGCAAAATAAGGTGGAAGTAGATTATACAACCACTTTTATTACATCATTTAATCTACATTTTTATGAAATTACGGCGATAATTTTGAAGAATTGGATGTTGATAGATGATGATGGGCCTATTAGCAATACATTTATAAATGGAGTAAGGATAATAGCAAGAAGGGGTAGGAATTTAAAATGTCTCATTGAAGCATGCAGCAATAAGCAAAGAGTTCGATTTGAAGGTATGAGTTCACTTATCAGGGTTCATATGTGGAAATCAATGGCAGAAGGTATTCAATAAATAACCAATTAAATTGTAATTCAAAGGGGGTGGTATATGTGGATAAGTGCAAACAATGCCCAGCTTATTATATAGGAAAAACTACCAGGACATTTAAGGAAAGAGTATATGAGCACTTATATGCCATAAGGAAATCTATCTTAACTAATGCTTTTGCTAAGCATGTGTATATATGTAATGGCCATAGTTTTGAATTTTGTGCTATTCAACAAGTAAAGGAGCAACTTAGGGGTGGCCCATGGATGCTGCATTTGGAAAGAGTGGAATTGATATGGCAACTGTCATTGTATTCTTATGCCTGGCCTGGACTAAATGATTATTGTACCATTAATAGTATACTGAAGCTAAAATCATTGCTTAGGTAGATAAAATGGCGTTATGGTGAAGGCACTATGTTGACATTTTTATTAATGTTTGTATATATATATATATATATATATATATATATATATATATATATAGATATATAGATATATATTTTTTTTGGCATGTAATTATAAGTAGAAACCTTTTAATAAATATGGGAGCTGTGCTGATTAATATATATATATATATATATATATATATATATATATATATATATATATATATATATATATATATATATACATATGTTTATATGAGTGGATTGTTTTTAGATAGGGTTAAATTTTTTGTGTTAAATATTGTATTTTCATGTTGGTTAACTTGTTTTGAATTTTATGAAGTAGCATTTTATATCATTGGCAGCATCATTTCCTTTTCCTGGGTTGGGGCGGGAAATATGCTATTTAAACAATTGTTAATTGAGTTTTTATGGTCTCATGAAGTTTGTCATTTGAACAAACATGAGTTAGCTGTTTCCATACTGTTTTTTGTTTTATGTTTGTAGTTTGTATTGCTGGTTTTTATAATAATTTTAAGGAGTGTGTCTGTAAGGGTGTGTTTAATGCTGTTAATTAAGCAAACAGGTATATTGTCTACTACTGTCAACTACCTGTCTCCATAGGGGTTCCCCAAGGATCCATCCTTGGACCCCTTACTCTTCTCTGTTTACACCAATAATCTAGCCTCTGCCACCAAACATGGCACACTCATACAATACGCAGATGAATCAACCATCATCTGCTCAGCCCAGTCCCTACCCCTAACTGCAAAAAGTCACACAAGAAGCCTTTTCCTCTGTTGAAACATGGTTATCCGATGCCCAATTAATACTCAACCCAAACAAAACTAAACTACTCATCTTCCAACCCACCAAACATACTCAAAACAACTCTCACTTTAACATCACAGCAAAAGACAACACCACTATATACCCAACTGAAAACACCAAATTGCTAGGAGTGGAAATAGACAATAAACTAAAATTTGACATTCACATATCCATGACCATAAAAAAAGTCCACAAAAAACTAGGAGCGTTATACAGAAATAAGCAATTTCTCACCAAAGCAGCAAAGATTTCAATAGCAAATTCCCACCTTATCTCCACCCTACTTTATGCCTCTCCAATATATACCAACCTAAGGCAATGTGATCTAAACAAGCTAGAGACCTGCTACAACAAAATCACCAAATTGCCACAGGGGCATCCTACCATAGTCACCACTGTCTCTCACTTGCTGAACTGGGCTGGCTTGAACTCCCTCACCTCCTTCAGTGGTATCAACTCTCACTCGCCCACAAACTAGTAAACCATCCACTAAATGTCCCATCCCTCCAGAATCTACTCCAACCCTATCGCACCACCAGACCACTAAGATCCAGCAACAAAAATCACTTGCAGATCACTAAGCCAATAACTCTGCTGGTGAAGCACTATTCTCTTGCACCATAGCCAAATTATGGAACTCACTCCCACCCACAATTACCTCTGTACCATCATGCACCCACTTCAAAACTTTACTAAAAGCGCACCTAAAAACATGCTGGCTATGCCCTTGCAACTCCCACTCTAATATCATCCACCCCATCCAACCACTACCTTTCTTTCCACTCCACTAACTACCTTGATTATAGCAAGCTCAGATGCTCATAAGCCTAGTACTTATTATACAGCAGGAACTTCTCATTGTAACATTTGTTAATGTCTGTTATGCACTTCCCAGATAAAGATTCTAGTTCTCTACTGATGTACTATGTTCTTCATCTGTAAACATGTTGTAAGTAATTGCTATGTTAAATTGTTAATCGCTATGTAATCCAATGTAACCACTGTCTGTTTATTTTACTGTTGGAGCTTTTCTCCCAGGGCCTCCGCTGAAAATGGATCTACGTCCAGTCGGACACTCCCGGTCAACAAATTTAAATAAATAATTAAATAAATAAGTAAATTGTCAGGATCAATAGAGAAAGTATTTTTGGTCTTTTTTTGCACTTGTAGTAAATGATATTTGCAGATAATTGGTTGAGTTTAAGTACTTGGGATCAACAGTTCAGAGTAATGGTGAGTGTTGCAGAGAGGTGTAGAAGAGAGCACAGGCAGGGTGGAATGGGTGGAGAAGAGTGTCAGGAGTGATTTGTGACAGACAGGTACCAGTCAGAGTGAAAGGGAAGGTCTACAAGAGGGTAGTGAGACCAGCTATGTTGTATGGGTTGGAGACAGTGGCATTGACAAAAAGGCAGGAGTCAGAGCTGGAAGTGGCAGAGTTAAAGATGTTAAGATTTGCACTGGGTGTGACAAGGATGGACAGGATTAGGAATCAGTATATTAGAGGGCCAGCTCAGGTTGGACGGTTTGGAGACAAAGTCAGAGAGGCAAGATTGCATTGGTTTGGACATGTGCTGAGGAGGGATGATGGGTATATTGGGAAAAGGATGCTAAGGATGGAGCTGCCAGGTAAGAGGAAAAGAGGAAGGCCTAAGATAAGGTTTCTGAACGTGGTGAGAGAGGACATGTAGGTGGTTGGCGTGACAGAGCAATATGCAGAGGACAGGAAGAAATAGAAACAGATAATCTGTTGTAGCGACACCTAACAGGAACAGCTGAAAGAGAAGAAGGAGGTTGAGTAAGGGAGTCAATATATTTTAGGGCTTTGAAAAAAATTCTTGGGAGTGTAGTTAGCTCAAAATTTGTTTACAAGGATATGGGCAATGTCTTTTGGGTCAGAATAGGAAATGTCATTATGAAGTTCAGAACAATGTAGGGTACTACTTTCAGTTCTGGCTTCAGAAGCCGACCTTAGTTCATGGGCTCCTTTAGTGGACCTGTGTTTTTCATTTTTTCCCCTAATGTTTTTGATATATTCCATGAGAAGAAGGGTTTTGGATCTACTAATTAATTTAAAAAGTTTCTTTTGTTGTATAGCTTTTTATGGCAGTGGACCATCATGGTGGTTTGTTTTTGAATTTCCTGTTGCAGTTGGTTTTGCTAGGGACTGCTAGTTCTATGCATTTTTCTAAATGGGTGTGGAATTCCTTAGTAAAGCTTGCTGTTGTATTAAGGTCAGGAGACCTACAGAGGAGAAGTTGTTGATAACAATTAATAAAGAGTTGAAGGAACTTATCTGGGATGGGAAGATGGCAAGAGTCAAGTGGGATAAGCTGACTCTTCCAGTAGAACAGAGCAGATTGGGTTTACCCAATTTGAAGGGGTATTCCAGAGCTACACAGTTAAGATTCCTATACATGGCACAAGCAGAAAACTACATTTCAAAGTGACAAGGGACAATGATGAAACAGGAGGAAGCTCAAGAAGCAAGGAGAGACTGGGATTTTGGATGCAGGCCTTTAAGGAGAATACCAACCATACCGAATATTGTATCCATAAAGTAGCAGAAAGTATTCTAAGAACTAAGCCAACAAGTGATTGGAGAAAGGAGATTCTGCTGAGAAGGATGACTGAAATTAGGGATATTGACAAGAGGGGCTGGAATTTATTGGAGAAAACTGGCAAGGCAACCAAGGTATTGGGAGCAAATAACTACACAGGGAAAGGTGATAGAATGGGAAGACGCCAATAATTTATTTGGACTGCAGGTTAGAGATTGCCATCCCTATCAGGTACTGATATCAGAGTATAAGCAAAGAGAAAGAAACAGGGGGGTCCTAAATGAAAGACCGGCACTGGTATAGTTTTTAGTAGAATCTAGAACAGAAGCTGCCATTAAAAAATGAATAATTAATAGAACATACAAAATACTGTATGATAACTATAAGAATCAGAGGAGGTTAGAAAGGATTGGGAAGAGAGACTGGATAAGCAATTCACAAAGAAACAATGGGAGGATATACGTATGTCTTCCAAATATGCAACAAAATCTAGATTTAGGATTTTTGCCTGCATAGATATTTCTGTACCCAAGTAGGCTCCAGAGACTTTTCATCAGGCAGACAGAAAATGTTGGAGGTGTGATGGGGAAGAAAGATGCAATTGGGAACATATTTTCCTGGAGTGCGGTGAATTGGCAGACTGTAATGATTCCCTGCAGGATGCATTGTCGGAGATGCGGGGTGGGCAAATTGGTTTGATGAGGGAGATGCTTTTTCTGAGCTATGATACTGAATCTTTATTGCCTAGGCATGGTAAGGCCTTGCTGTCTCTAATAACGGTGGCTGCCCAAATAATTACCAGAAAATGGAAATCAAAATCTAAACCAAGTATACTAGAAGTAGTGAATATAGTAACAGAGCTAAAACAACTGGAATTTAGATCTTTAGAAAAGGGTAGGAGCAAACTACATAGGAAAAAAATGGGAATTGTGGGAACAATACATACAAAGGGACGAATGAGGTTTAAAAGGCAGCAGGACTTAAATGAGCTATGTAATATTTGATTAAATAAAATGGGTAGATTATAAGTGATGTATGATGTTTTGCAACTAGGAGTATGTTAGTATGGTTTGTGATGTAAAATGCTTGCAACTAGGATTGTGTCGGTGTGGTTTTCTCTCATTTGTATAAGTGTATGATTGCCTATATAGTAAGTGGTGGTTTAGAAAAAAACAGGAATTGAATAATTTATGCAATGTTGACATCTGGCAATATATGTGAAGTAAAATGTTTGTTATGTTTATTATAGTGTAATTACCTTTATATGAATGTAAATTTGCCTATGTCACAAGTACTAATTCAATAAAGGTGTTTGGGGGAAGATCAGGAGACCTACAGTCATAAACAAATTTTGATATTTTGCCACAGAGTAGGTTGAGGATGGCATCTTTATAGTCCTTAAATTCACTGGAGTTTGCAGTAGAGGTTTTTGGATGTTTAATGGAAAAGATCACAAGTTTATGGTCAGACTTCAATGGGGAAGGCAATATCGGTTGAGTAGTACAGACATATTTTTAAGAATCAGGTCAAAAATGCTGTGTCTAGTTGTTCTAGGGTGTTTTTGTTTATTAAGCCTACAAAGTTTTGGGTATATCCTAGTTTGAAGGAATAGGTGTTCTAGGTTATTGAAAGCTAGTTAAAATCAGCCACAATTAATGAGTTTTTGTTAATAGGGAGATCATTCAGAACCTTGAGGAATCTTACATTGTCATTAGAAACAAAGAAGGATGTTCTGTAACAAGCTCTTAGTTGATAACTAATCCTATCTAGAGTGATCTGTAGTTCACTGATTTTAATTTGTGTGTCCCTAGGGATCTGCCTGGAGGTAATATGTTCCTTGTTAAATATTTAGACTCCATCACAGTTGTCACTGGATCTGAAGGCATGAAAAGCACAAAATCCTGATATAGATGGAGTACTGTCTTTACATTTGAGTGTCAACAACTTTGCAGACATGAATGCTTTCCAAATGCAGGAGTACCTGAAGATCAGACTCTTTATTATTTAGTCTTCTGGCATTGAAGAGAGCAACCTCTGCCTATTAAAGGCTCTCGGGGTTGGTACAGCCTTTATCCATTATGGGGAATCTTTAAACAATAGGTGCAGGCAATCCTTAGCAAAGCAGTCTGGACTGTATAGCATCTTGTCTCATGCTGAGACCTGCTGGCTCCCCCTGGAATGATACCAGCTATTTGACCAATTACAGAAGCTAATTATCTTTTCTGTACATGTAGGCATCACTCAAGGTGAAAGAAGGATTCCACTCAGGACTGATGTTTTATCCGCATTTGTAGCATGTATGAAAAGTTTTGACATGCGTCTCTGTACATCCCTCAAGGTTCTAAATCTCAACTTGTTTAGTCCCACATTCACTACTACCACATCACAGTTGTATTTATCAGTAGTTATGGTCCTTAGGGCTCTTGTAATGTCAGTGATCTGTCCACATGAAAGACAACTCACTCTGACCTTCCCCTTCTCCAGCCTTGTTTGTGACTAATAAGTGTGCCTGACAGTAGAATCACTTATCACTAAAACATTTCTATTACTGCTTTGGTTCAGAATAATGAATTTGGAGTCCAAGGTGACTTATTATTCAAGGTTTACATGAGATGGATGAGAGGCCTGATTTTTTGTGGAGACTTAGTCTTTGTATTCCAAGGGGGATTTGTGGCTGTTTTACGGCTTCCGCATGACATTTTGGTGTGATTAGAGAAGGATCAGGGTGGCGCTAAATGAAGTACATAAGGTTGATTTTTAAGTGAGAAGGGGGCCTCTAGATTAATTAGGTGTTTATACCACTCACAGATGAAATTGTTAGGGTTGAGTATAAGTTTATCTGGTACTTGCGTATTATCGCAACCAGATTTCGGAGGTGACATAGTTTATAATGTTTTCTGTGAAACTATGTCTGTTAATGTAAGAAGGGAAGTGTAAACTGTTAAGCAGTATTCTGTCAAATTGTTTGTCACATACGAAGTGGAATAATGACAAATTTTCTCTTTCTAGGTTGCACCCTTGGCCATATTATACACGACTGCTGCTTTGCAGTCGTCGTTGATGTTACGAGTCACCAAACTCACCACGTTCTTAATAAGAGAAGCTGCGTACTTCAAACCCCTTTCCGTGCCCACTCTGTAATCTACGATTGTTAAATGTGTGCCTATGTATGGGAATCATTCACCATTTACAGCACCTCTTTAAGTGGCAGATGTGTGTAAACAACATCAGATTTACGCAAGTATGGTATGAAGCGAGATAACGTTTAACACCCCTGCCCCATAAGTCCCGCTACTGAGAAAGGCTGTGCCCCGTTACTTACTAGTCCTTATAGGCACCTTTCGTTGATTACTGGTGAGTAAAAGTCACTCCATATATTTATCAGTACCTTCTCCTTTGGTAAGATCAGAATCAGGAATGCAGGGCTTTTGATGCAGTGTAGCATTGTGAATGTAAGCTATATTGCTTACAGTTGTAATGTAGAAAGTGCCATTTTTTTGCATTATCGCTACTGTTGTGTACTCAGTTTTCTGCATACTTCTTTTGGTCTATGAAGTTTCAGTCCCAATCTGTCTACTAAAGATTTAACAAAATATAAAAATAAAATGGTCATTCTTCACCACACTGAGAAGTAGCACGCATATTGATTGCATCATGAAATTATGTCATTAAAGGACACTACCCACAAAGAGAAATTTGGCCATTATTCCTCTTTCAAACCCATAAACAATATCAGTGACTACTACTTAACACTTTACACCCAACCCTTTTCAAGTTAACATACATACTTTGCCTCAAACATTACAAATTATCGCAGGTTGCAAATCTGGTTGAGATAATACACAAGTACCTTTTATCTTTAAGCATAAGGCATTTTGTATACTATTTCAGGAGACTTAGTGCTTAAAGGCTGGTAACAAAGGTGAAATTAGAAGACATCTTGTCCTGTGCTTAGATGTTTACATTTGTAATGTAAGTGCGGCAGTAAACAAGTAGGACAATATAAAACAGTGAATTCTCAAGCTTTATCAGTTAAAGGGAAGTGACTTCCCAGTCTGATCTTTCAGTGCTTGCTAGTATAAGCAGATGAGACTAGAAGGAGCTACCAAACACAATTTTGTAAAAAGGACAAGCAATTCAAGAGCCACAAAGTTTAACAGAGGAACACAGACTGGCTTAATGGGCAAGGTATTTAAGTAGCTTAACAGGAGATACTGGATACTTTTATCTTTCCTGAGAACAGCCAATAAAAGAGGAGAAGGAGGGCATTATGTTGTCAGACTATCATAAGGGGCAAACATCAGGAGTTACGCTGGGTTTAAGAATGTGGCAAGAACAGAGTGGGGGATTCTTAGACACACAGCTTTGTTGCTGAATGGCCTGGAACTGTCATACAGCAAGCAGAAATCCTGAACTAGCCTGACTCATTCTCCTTATGAGAAATAAATTAGGGTTTAATACCACCAATTTGACCAGTTAAATGGCAAAATGCAGTGCAGGTATTTACTGGAATTATTAGTATGGGCTTAATATAGACTGTTAAAATGAACTTAAAATAAATAACAAAGAAATGAAAAATCTTCAATTACCTTTTTTGTTGAATATCAAACCAGCAACAGTTTAAAAGGATATTTTTTTAGGGTTAATGAGTAACAATATTCATCATTTTAACTGACAAATGCACCTACTTGTATATATTAATTTGTATCGGTAGTGTAAAAAGCTGGTGTGAAGTTGTCCTATCTCACCTTCATTCTATACTTATGGGTTCGGAACCAATCCTCAGTTCTGACTCTGCCATTTACAAAAGCTCGAGGACTCCAACTAGCTCGTGGCTTACTCCCTATCCCATGATGCTCTAGTGCACTCCCCAGATCTCATTTGCCACTGAAACAGATCGGGTGCTTCATCTATCTCTGGCTAAGTGTTTTCTTATAATTCTTCAAATTGTTAAAATATTTACCTTCCTTTTCAAAAAAGATAGTAGCTTGTTAGTTAACGCTTATTTAGAAAGCATTGTTTCTAGTTTTGATCCTTTTCAGTGTGTTTTTGTATCCTGGCCGTTATATCTAGGCCTAAACTGTTTCCCCTATCTTGACGTCTTTATAGAGAGTAGAATTTTATCTTACTAGGCTCGTTTGTTGAGCAGTTAGGTTTTTTGATTGCTGTGAGTAGTTAGTTGTAGGGTAGCCTTTGTCTAACTCTATGTTACAACAGTGTGATTAGTTAACTTTTTCCTGTAGTTAAAGTTGAATAGTGTGTGTCTGTGTGTGTGTGTCTGTGTGTGTCTGTGTGCGTGTGCGCGCGCGCGCGTGTGTGTGTGTGTGTGTGTGTGTGTGTGTGTGTGTGTGTGTGTGTGCATAGCTTCTTATATAGTATTTAGCATAGATAGAAGTGTGTTTTTATACTATCTACATTTGGAATATTTTTCTTCTGAGCTAGCTCATTTTATTTAGACAGCTGCTTAGCCCGCTTAAGTTAGAGGGCCCCTTGGTGCCGGACAAAAACCCTTCTTTTCCTTTTGACTGTAACTGTGGTATTAGTTTTCTTGTTGGTACCATGTCTAACCAAGTAAAAGAGGCAAAACCTTTGGGTTTTAAAAAGTGCTCGAAATGCACTCAAAAAATGTCACTCACAGATGGCCATACTGTATGTGTATACTGCCTGGACACTTGCAGGAATCTTGTTCGATCTGTCACTCCATTAGTTCAAGGGTTCTTCAGGAGAGAAAGAACAAATTGATTTTAAGGAGTTACTGAAAACTTCTTTTCAGGGGCCTTAGAAGAAGGTCAGAGTCCTGCAAAAAAGTCTTCTCCTCCCCCTCTCAAAAATTGGATAAGACTTCAAAAAGATCATCTTCTACATCTTCAGAGCAATTGGAGCCATCAAAGAAATTGCCGAAGATATCTTCAGCAGAACCGAAATCTGTTAGGTCTGAAAGACCCTCCACCTTGGCTCCTTCTACATCGGAGCCACTGGTGTTCTAAGCTTGGAGCCAGTCCCCAGAACTAGAGTCAGTTTCTCCGACACTAAGGTCACCTATTTTGCAGACTGTAAGATCTCCAGCTCCCTCCTTTCGATCATCCAGGAGCCTTTCTGACGATGATGTGGATCGCATGGTGTGGAGATTTTTGAGGACACCAACGCTAGCCAAACTTTTGTCAGAACTGACCCAGAGGGCTTTGGAACCAACCAGACCTGCCCTTTCACCATCAATTCCTCCTCCAACCCTTCTTTGGGTCTTGGAGCCGGAATGCATGGAGGTGATAGTAGTGGAACCATTGGAGCAGAGATCTGCTCCAGGTTCTATGGCCCCGATCGCTCAGACTTCCTTGGTGCCATCTGAGGAGTCTAGGAGCTGACATTCTCCAGTTGGGTCCGGGGAGGACGGTCAGATTGAGTTTTTTTTCAGATCTGAACTTGCCTCTCAAGGCCTTGGTGCGTGTGAGTTTGGCTCTTACATCTGCCTCCGAGCCAACCCCCCTTGGTGCTGGGGAAACCTTCTAATTCTTTGGAATGGGGAACTTCCTCAGATCATGGACAGGGGGCTTTCGAGGCAGTGAGGACAGTGCTGTCCCCACGGGTGATCCCACTCTCAGATCCAATCATTCCTTCCCCAAAGGCACTGGTGTCCATCTCAGCACAACCAATTCCACACAGATGTGGAGACCCAAGGCCTCAGGATGCCCCAGTGGGTGAACCCTTCTCTCCTGAAACCTCTCCAGAATGCCCTTCTGAAGAAGTCCCTTGCAAGAGATTATGTAAAAGGAAGCATTTGGGCTCCCTAGAGCAGTCTGTCACATCTGACACAGACCTTGATGACCCAGAAGGGTCACTCTCTGAGGATGTCTCCTTTGCAGACATACTAGAAATCCTTAAGCAGAGAGGTGACTGGAAGCCCATCACCCCTTCTGACAAGGAATCTGTCTACCTAAAGGCTTTTGGGTCTCACACTTCCACCACTTGGGTGTCTCCACCTTTCAATGAACTTATGGATTTAGTTTGTTGAAAGGCGTGGGAGTCTCCAGACTCATAGGTTCATAGGTAGGTACTAGGCTAATCGGCCCACGGGCCTAAGTAAGCCTAGCTAACAGGGTTCCCTGGCTTACACCACCCAAGAAAGTTAATTTCCTGTGCCCCTGTCGAGCAGAGCCACAGAAGTGATCCCCGGGGTGTAATTCCTATTTCCCATCCACTCATTAAGATTTTTCTTGAACAGTGCTAATAAGGAACTTTGCTTGACATAGATGGGTAGCTTGTTCCAGAGTACAGGAAGTCTCTGGGACAGGAATCTATCCCTCCAGCATGTCCTGTTTATTGTGGTGACAAGGTTTAGGTCCCTAGAGTGTGTAGCTCAGAGGGATTGGGATTTCTTTAGGTGTAGCATGTCCAGCAGCTCTGGGTTTAACATAGCTTTATATGTTAGGCAGAGATCTCCTCGGAGTAAGCGATATGCTACAGAGTAAAGCTGGATTTTTTTGAGACGGTCAGTGTAGGTTATCTGTTTGATGCCAGTAATCCTCTTTGTGAGGTACTTCTGTGGCCTTTCTAGCTGCTGCAGATGTCTTGTGAGATACATTCCAAAAGGGGCATTGTACTCTATAATGGGTCTAATGAGTGCCGAGATTTCCTAGATGAGAACCCTTTTGTGATGAGGTGTGCCACATAGAAGGATTTCCTGACTACTGTGGAGATGTGACTATCACAGGAGAGACTACTATCCACCTGGGTCCCAAGGTCTCATCACACATTCGGCATTAAGTAGACTGCCGTTTATGTGGTAGTTCATGGGTACAGAGTTTTTACCAAAGGGGATGATGATGCACTTTTTGGCATTGAGTTTGAGGCCATGCCTGTGACACCAGGCATATGTCTCAGTGAGGCCCTTCTGTAGGATGTCCACATCATTTGGGGACTCTACTATGGCTCCTAGCATGGAGTCATCTGTGAACTTCATTAGTCAGAGGCCTTCTGTGTTAGCCTGTACTTCACAGAAGTAGATACCAAACAGGAGAGGTTCCAGGACTGAACCCTGTGGTACTCCATTTGTCACTGGTTTGAAGAGATTTGTAGTCTGCAACTTTTACAGTGTGGGTTCTGTCAGTGAGCCAGTTGGCAACCCATCTTGTGACGTAGGGATTTATGCCTAGTTTAGACTCAGTGGAGCCTGTCCCCCAGAGGCCAAATGAATTTATTACATCCCAAGGCTAGAACATTACTTACAAAAGTTGTCCCGGTAGATGCTATGATGGTGGTGGTGGCCACCAAGAAGGAGTTGTCAGAAATGTCCACTTCTGTCCATCCCCCGAACAAAGAGTCACATACAATGGACATATATGGAAAGCACATGTTTTCTTCTGTGACCTTTACACTCAGGACCCTGAATTATCTTATACACATCACCAGGTTACAGAGAGATCTCCTGAAGGAGCTTGGAGATGGGCTTCAGGGTTCAGTAGCTGGGGGAGTATCTGATAAAGTGTCCTCCCACCTCTCCACCTTAAATTCAGTAGTGAACTCATCCATGGGGCTCATTTCTTAAGCAGCCAATGGAGCGAGTAGGGCAGCCGGCTCAGGAATTTCTCTTAGAAGACATTCCTTGATGTGCTTGTGTAACTTTTTGCAACCCTTCAAGTCATCCTTTGTTAATGCCCCCTTCGACGGCTTGTCCTTGTTTGGGCCTAAAGTCAAAGACACACTAACCAGGTGTGAACAGGAAGGAAAAACTCTCTCTCCATAGGAGTCCATTTTTCCATGCCTTCTAGGCCTTATCCTAAAGGTCAAAAGGGAGGAAAATGTGGTTTCAAAAATGTCAGAGTTTTTCAAGACACATGTGGTGAGCCTTCCACCTGGGCAGAGTGAGAAGCAATAATGGAAGACGCCAGCCATGCGGCAGAGGGGGTCTGCAGAACCAGGGTGACAGAGAATCCTTCTTTGGTAAGCCTTTCCTGTGCTCCTGAAATAAAGCACGTCTGTACCTTTCTGGAGGCAGTTGGGGGTCGATTATCTGGGTCTATATCAGAACATCGAAGTTTTAAATCTATGAATGTTCTAATATCGACCCCTATTCAGTGAATGCTAAAAATAGCGAAGCTGCAGAATACTGAATTCTTTCCTAGGGAAAGAATTCGGTTGGCCGGTTCTGTGGCTTCACTATTTTCAGTGCTGTGGTGGAAAGTTATGGGTCAGGTTCATAAGTGTGCGATTGTGTGTATGTTAGGGTTAGGGCAGGTTAGGTGAGTTAAGATTAGGGCGTGGGTTAGGGATGGGTTAAGCGAGTTAGGGTTAGGGCGTGGGTTAGGTGAGTGTGCGATAGTGACGGACCTTAGAGTTTGGATTTGAGTTAAGGTAAGTGGACAGATAGTAGTGTATATGTGTGTGGACTGATGTTTTTTTTTATGTGCTTGTGTTGTGTGTATGTGTTTCGGAAAAGCAAATTTTTTCCTCGGGGAAAAAATTTGCTGTTCTGAATGTTCGATATTTTGTGGTTTAGATATTTTAGGTTCAATGAAATAGCATTCGCTATTTTCATCTTTCGATAGTGTGATATAAACGCGATTATCTTTGTACCCAGACACCTGGCTAAAAATAACAAAAGACAATTGAGTACAAAGCATCATAGCCAGAGATTACTCCATATCCTTTTTTACTCCTGCTCCACGCATAAAAAACATTCCAGATGTTCCTCCCAGTCACAGGAAACAAGCAACCCTATAAATAAAGAAGTTGCTAGAAAAAAAGAGTCAACCAACCGGTCCCTTGCAGACCAGATAGGATCTGAGACTTACTCAAGGTTCTTTTTAGTTCCGAAGAAAACAGGTGACTGGAGACCCATACTGGATCTCAGCAGACTGAACAAATCTGTAAAAAAGACAGAGTTCCGGATGGTAACACTGCAGTCGATACTTCCAGGATGCATGCTACCACATAAAAATGGACAGGCCATCCAGGAGTAATCTGTGCTTTCGGCTGGGAGCCAGTCACTACCAGTTTCGAGCTCTGCCCTTTGGTCTCACTACAGCCCCCAAAGTGTTCACCAAATGTATGGCAGTAGTTACGGCTCACCTGAGATGTTTAAGATTCCGAGTGTTTCCATATCTAGATGAGTGGCTCCTAACTGCCACCACCAAGCATCTACTAACACAGGCAAGAGACACCACCTTGAAACTTTGTTCTCGTTTAGGGATCAAAAGAAACTATGAAAAATCGGCCTTATTGCCATCTCAACATATCATTTATATAGGCACAGATTTAGACACTACAAAATTGATGGCGAAGCTTCCACCAGAGAGAGTGCAAGGCCTTTGGGTACAGGTTCTCGAACTTCTTTTCAAAAGAAAGACTCCAGCAAGGACAGATCTACAAGTATTAGGCACCATGGCAGCAGCTATAAATGTAATTCCCTTAGCATGGCTGCACATGAGGATTCTACAGTGGCTGCTGTTCACTCAGTGGTCCATGCAGGCACTTCCAATGTCGCACCAGATTACGTTAACAGAATCATGCAAGACAGACCTTCTTTGGTGGCTTCACTCCAATTAAGTGACTTTAGGTTGACCTTTTGTTCTCCCACAACTGCTGGCCACAGTGACCACGGATGTTTCCCAGATAGGGTGGGTGGAGGAGAATTATCAGGGAAGAACAGTCCAAGGCACTTGGCAGGATCACGAGGCCCAATTGCACATCAATATCCTAGAGATGAGAGCAGTGCTTCTTGCGTTGCAGGCATTCCAAGACTCTCTTCCACCTAGGTATGATTGCGATCCAAACAGACAATATGTCAGTGGTATGGTATATAAACAAATAAGGAGGAACCACATCTTACTCCCTTTGTCAACAGGCCCTGAGAGTATGGCAGTGGGCAACCTCCTCCCAACGCTTTCTGGTAGCAATGCATATCCTGGGGAAATCCAACATGATAGCAGACAAACTCAGCAGAGCAATCCTGCCACACGAGTGGTCCCTGAAACAAGACGTGGCAGAAATGATTTTCTGAAAATGGGCCAGCCTTGCTGCAATCTTTTTGCCACATCCATGAACGCCAAATGCACCAGCTAATTTGCCCTAATCCCCCCTCCAGAGAACCCCCAAGGGATGCACTTGTACACAATTGGACCGCAGGTCTCCTCTATGCCTTCCCTCCATTTCCACTCATTTTGAAAGTTCTTCAGAAACCCAGTGCATTGGAAAGGGCCTTAATACTCGTAGCCCCTTACTGGCCTTGTCAAATTTGGTTCTCCTTCTTGTGGCCTCATCTTCAGGAGGAGCCTTAGATTCTGGACCCACTGCCGGTTCTTCTGACCCATCCATCAGGAATGTTCCATCCATCTCTTCAGACCCTCAAGTTTACATCTTGGCTGCTCTGGTTCCAAACATAGCCAGGCTACCTAACCTTTCACCTTCAGTGCAACATATCCTGATTTCTTCTCACAAAACTTCTACGAGATTTATATCTCAGAAAATGGAAAGGATTTTCCTCCTGGGCCTTAAAAAATCATATTGACCCTTTTTCTGCACCTATATCTTCCATTCTGGAATTCTTAACAAAGCTTTTTAATGCTGGAGCAGCTGCAGCTACTATTCCAGTACAATTGGCAGCAATCTCAAATTTTCATTTTGGAGAAGAGGACCGAATATTATATTCCACAGACTTGCTAAAGCTTTCTTGAGAGGTACTAACCTGTTGAGACCACCCATTAACCCACCTCTATCTCCATGGAAACAAAATTTTGTATTATCCCATATAATTCTTCCTCCCTTTGAACATCATCCTGTGGTTTGAAGTTCTTAACCTAATAAACTGTTTTCTTAGCAGATATCAGTTCAGCTAGGAGGGTTTCGGAGTTACAAGCATTATCTATCAACCCCCCATATATGCTGTTTCACAATGACAGATTCTCACTTCACACATCTCCATCATTTTTACCAAAAGTATGTTTACAATCTTAACTTAAATCAGTTCATAGACCATTTTTTCCCCCAAGTATGGCAATAAGGCAGAATATATGTTACACCAACTTGATGTACATAGACAATTACGTTTCCATTTACACAGAACAAAGGACTTTAGAAAGACTGACCAATTGTTTGTATCCTTTTCAGGCTGCAAGAAAGGTGCTTCAGTAGCAAAAACCACTCTATCCAGATGGTTGTCAGATTGCATCTCATTCACCTATCAGTCAGTAAACAAACAACTGTCAGATAAAATAAGAGCTCATTACCAGGGCTATTTCGACCTCTTCTGCTTTTTGGGCAAAACTGCCAATTGATACCATTTGTGCAGCAGCAATGTGGGCAAGGCCTCATACCTTTATCACTCATTACAAAGTGGATTTGGCCTCCAGGGACATGGCCTCTTTTGGGTCCACTGTTCTGAAGAATGCTCTCCCGTGAGGCACCCAAGAAAGATGGTGCTTGGGACGCTGTCCCACAGGTACACAATGAAGGCGAGATAGGACAACTTCACATAAAGAAGTTATGTAGTCACTATAACATTCCATGTGAGTTGTTCATCTGGCCTTCATTCTTACGTCCCCACCCCCCTCCTACCCCTGGCCTTTTTTAGCTCCTGGAGGTTCAAGCGGTTATTATTGGCATCTAATATTCTCTGACCCTCTTCTTGGCTTATAAAATAATGAGGAATTCTTATATACACATATTAGTATACCAGCAAACAAGATCTGGGAAATGCACTAGAGCATCATGGGATAGGGAGTAAGCCACTGAAAAGGATCAAAAGCAGAAAAAAATGCTTTCTAAATAAGCATTAACTAACAATCTACTATCTATTTTGAAAAGGAAGGTAAATATTTTAATAATTTGAAGAATTATAAGAAAACACTTAGCAAGAGCTAGATGAAGCACCTGATCTGTTTCAGTGGCAAACAAGATCTGGGGAGTGCACTAGATCATCATGGGATAGGGAGTAAGCCACGAGCTAGTTGGAGTCCTCGAGCTTTTGTAAATGGCCAAATCGGAAACGAGGATTGGTTCCAAATCCACATGAAGGCGAGATGGACAACTCACATGGAACGTTATGGTGAGTGCATAACATTTTTTATTCTGTAGTTTAAACTACTGTTTTGACACTGTAAGTAGTTGATTATTGTGCTATTATATGTAAATGAAACACTTGTGCCTTCTGGCCTGAGTCATTGTCATGGGTCCATTTTTTTCTCTAGAACTGTGTAATTTATTTTATTTATTTAACGTTTGTTTACCAGGAAAGTCCGACTTGGAACAAAGCCAATTTTCAGTGGAGGCCCAGGAAGAAATGCTCCAGACGCGGATCTTTTAATTGATTTGCTAAATCAGTTATAACTTCAACATAGGATTTTAAAATAAACTTGTATTGTGCTGATATTATTGTATATACCATAGCAACAGAAAATGCCAAAATAGAAAAGAACTACATAATAAGCATGCAAAGAGAAATGAATATAACAAATTTGCCTTTTCTGCATTTTTTTTTATAATTTTACAATAACATTTATGTACATAAAATCCTGTCGTTACATACCTGGTCAAACCAATATGTCTGAATGTATTCCACTTGAACAAACTTTCCTTTTCCTTATAACTTCTTTACAACAATGCACTAGTACTTTTCAAGAAAATATCTGCTATGTGATTGTTGAAAAAAAGCACATTCAGCTGCCTCCTAAATGATTCTGCGACACCCAAGCTGTCCAATGCAAACCTTATAAAGGCACTACTAATTTTTTTCTACACACCATTCTGCACGTCACCAGTCTCCAATATACTTCCGTCATACTTATCACCCTGTCATCTCTAGCCACCGCACATCTTCAAACTTAGAAAACTATTCACCCCATCTGAAAACCCAACATAACATATATCCATAACAGTCATACCTCTCAACTGTCCAGATTTTTGCCTCATACTTTTGATCTACTCCTCATAACATTTGTGGTTTTCTGGATTTTTGTGGCTAATCAGTGAGAATTGAATTGACTAAATAATGAAAGTTAACTGAGTTTCAGACTTCCTATCCTTCAGAAACTGAATGCTAACACATTTTTATTCTAGCAGCTTTCTACGTTTATGAGAGCAATATTTAAAATGTGTCCCAGTTTTTGAGGATTTGCTCTCCTATTATTTTTGGCTTTGTACAGATTTTTTGTGGTAAGAGGTAGAGAGGTATGACATTCCTCTGCCTCTCTTACTATTTTCCTCTTCCCTAGTACCTAACACCCTACTGCTTGTCTAGCTGATTTCCCCACGTAACTAGCCCAGTCCCTCTGATCCACTTTCTCACTCACTCCTTTATTTCTCCCAGCCACATATTGCATTTTCACTCTCTCTGGTGCAGCGGTAGCATTGCTGCCTCACAGCAATAGGTTCTCCTGTTCGATTCACGGCTGGAGTGCCTTCTGTGTGGAGTCTGCATGTCCTCCTCATGGTCGAGTGGCCTCCGAAAGACATGCGTGAATGGCCATCAGGCTGGCAACTCGGCACCATTAAAAAAAAAAAAATCTACTACCACTCATTAGCGGACCGGAGTTCCGCTGTGGCAACCCCAAACCGGGAAAAAGCCAAAAAGACAAACAACAACTCTCTCTCTCTCTCTTTCTCTTCTCTTTGAGATCTCTACTTTTCTTTCTCTTCTCTTTAAGATCTCTACTTTCCTGTTACAAACAAAGCAGCCACATTCCTTCCTTTGTTTTTTTATGGACCTATGACTTAATATACATCTGCTCCCTCCCCAGTCTTTTCACCTAAGCGCACTACCACTACATCATCCTGTCTTCCGGTTTCTTTTCTTCCTGAATTTATCAGTCCTCACCCATTCCTGCTCTTCTTCCTGCTTAACAACTTAAAATAGCACTACTCCACTGTAGAAAAAAAATCACTAATCACCATAACCAAATCATTTAATACTGCAGATGACTCTCTATACACAAACAGTGTAGCTAAACTATGGAACTACATCAGAACTCTATTCAGAATACAAATTCATTTAAAACACAGTTAAAACTTCAACAGTCATATCAATGGATCTGGTCCTGTATACCTCCAGCATAAATGCAATTGCTATTTTCAGTTTGCCATATTGTCAAACCATTTCTCTTCATTCAGAATCCTATACCCTTCAACCACTCTTCATCAATACCTGAATAGTTTTATCAGCATCTCCCAGCCACCAGCCATATACATAGTTTTGTGACACAGCTTGCCCCCCTACCTCTATACTTCTAATATAAACCTTGCGATAGCCATATATGTAGTTGTCCATGAACCTGCTTTATACACCATTTCTTAACTACAACATTTTATTTCCTACCTAGTTCCTACTCTTACCTCCATTTCTTTGAATTTCTAAGCACTAATCACATGATCTATTATCTATTTGACCAACCCCCAAGTACACCTCTTCAGATACTTAGTGTTCAACATCTTCTAATGCACAAGTATCATTTATATTGTAATAGCTGTCTTTAGATTACATTCACATGAAATAATAAGCAAATATATGCATAACTGTTACTGTGTATATTACTTAATGTCTGTTAATGTAAATTACTGAAAGACTTTTTTAAAATGCTTCTAAGTATGTTGAAACTTTTCTCCCCGAACCTTCTCTGAAAAGCCCGGTGAACAAAAGCAAAATAAAAAAAAAATCAGCAAGAGACAGGACAGTGCAGAAAATATCAATAAGAGGATGCAGAAGGAAACAGAACAGGACCATATAGGTTCATAAGAGATTACTAGGCTAACAGTGTAGGAGCCTTACAAGCCTTGCCAATATAACCCAATTTTGCCCAATATATGGCACTTATGGGCAAAAGGATGGCATAGATTTATGCCTGTGCTTTGAGTGTCTTACAGATTTCCCCAGTCCATTACGGAAGTAGTCACCAGCCCAGGTGTAAATCTGTAATTCTCCATCCATTGATCCAAATTCCATTTGAAGATGGCCAAGTGTGACTTGGAAGCCTGTTCAAAAGAACAGGCAATCTCTTGAGACAAATATTTGTCTCTTCAGCATGTTTTGTTTGAGTCTCTGAATAAGTTTAGATCCCTAGATCAGGTGACCTTCATTCTGTTTGACTTGCAGATGTGTAGCAATTCCATCAGACCTGGATTTGTGAGTTTCTTGTAGGTCAAGCATAGGTCACCCCTTAATATTCAGTAGGAGACAAGAGTAAAGGGATAGGGCTTTTAGTCTTATCCACACAGGACATGTTTACATCTTGTATTTTCTTTGTGAGGAACTTCTGAGGCTGCTTCAGCTGCTATAAGTACAAGCCAAGTGGCACACTGCACTTGGTTATTAGTCTAATCAGGGCCGAGTACAGCAGCACTATAATTTCCTTGGATCTGGATGCGATACTTTTACTTATAAGTTGTGTCACGTAGAATCATTTCCTCATCACTGTGGACACACAGCAGTCAAAGTTCTGGCTACTATCTGTGTACCTAGAGCTCTCACCTCTGAGTCTACTCTTAGGGGTGTGCTATTGATGTTGTAATTTGCAGAGGCATTTGGCTTCCCAAAGGGTATGATTATGCATATTTTTGCATTTAGTTTTAGGCCGTGGTTCTTGCACAAATCATTTGTCTGATCTAGACCCTCCTGAAGGACATTTAAATCACTGGGGGATTCAATGATTATCCCCAGCTTGCAATCTTCAGCCAGTTTTGTCAACCAGAGGCCTCCCACATTAGCCTTGACTTTAGAGACCTATATTCCCAACAGTTGTGGTCCCAGCACTGAGCTCTGTGGCACACCACTTGTAACTGGCTTCTTGCTGGATATGGATTTAACCACACATGTCCTGTCCCTGACCAACTGGCTATCTATCTGGTGATGTAGGGATTTATGCCCAATTTTGAGAGTTTATTTAGGTTCTAGGATCATCTGTACAGCTCAAGAGCTTTACCACAATTATATTATGTATTCTAATTGTGCTAATTTCTGATTTTATAATTTAACCTACTATCTCACTGTCCCATGCTAGTATAGTGCTTTTTTATAATTTAAAGATTGTATAAACAGTGTGTTTTATGTATTATCTATATCACTTTTCTGCGTTTGTTGTTTGTGGGGATTTTCTCCCCGGGCCTCCGCTGAAAATGGACATGTATCCAGTCAGACTATCCTGGTCAACAAATGTAAAATAAATAAATAAATAAAATATTTATAATACCTTAGTGGGGAATAGTGCCAAATGCCTTGGTCAGGTTGAGGTAGGCAGTATGTACTGTTTTACCCTCATCCATAGCCTTTGTGACTTTCTCAAAGAAATCCACTGTATTCAATAGGTATGCTCTACCCTTAACAAAGCCAAACTGGGTCAGGTCCAATGTTTGGAGGTTTCCTATGTCATTATTTATCAGGTCCATGGTTATTCTTTCCATGGCCTTACATGTAAGACTAAACAAACTTAAGGGTCTGTAATTTCCTAGGTCGGTAGATGGCCCCCTTTTTATGCAGAGGGATGACTGTTGGTGTCTTCCACACTATCAGAACAAAGTCAGTCCGGCGGCTTGGGTTAAATAGAGATCCTAACGGGCCTGATGAGTCCTGATTTAAGCTTTTTAACAGGCAACCTGGTAAACTGTCAGGCCCCATTGAAGCCATGTTTTTAACTTTAGAGTGTGCAATGGCAGCCTGTTCTTTGGTGATAATTGGCGGTGGAGTGGTGGAGGACATTTCTTGGGGGACAACTCAGGGTGATGGAGAGGGGAAATTTGAGCTGAATTTGTCAGCCAGCAGATGTTATATCTTTCAGCAGAGTATAGGTGATGTCATCTACAACTAAATCTGATTATTGTTAGGTGTTGCCCTTAAGACAGTGAACATAACTGAAAAATGCCTTATGGTTATCCTTAGCTTTGGAGGCTATTTTTACCTCAAAGTAACTTGACTAGTTTTCTGATCACTTCTTTAGACTAACAGGATCATAGCAAGCTACTAGACTACTGGCCCTGAGGCCCTTATAAGCCTAGCCAAGAGTTTAGCCCATGTTTAGATCAGTCAGCATCCAATGCCCCTGTCAGGCAGGGACACAGGTGTTATCACAGGGGGTGTATTTTCTGATTCTCATCCGATTATCTAGGTTGCGCTTAAAAAGGGGTAAAGATGTACCCTGCTTGACATGGAGAGGGAGTCTATTCCACAGATGGGGGAATCTCTGGGACACAAATCTGTCTCGTCAGCAAGTCCTATTGATGTCACAGACCAAGTTGAGTCCACTCGTGTGGGTCACTCGAGTGGAGCTTGACTTGCAGATATGCAGCAGTCCCATCAAAACAGGGTCCAAGATTGCCTTGTATGCCAGACAGCAGTCATCTCTGAGGAGTCTCTATGAAACTGAGTAGAGGGATAGGGCTTTTAGCCTATCTGTGTATGGTAGCTGTTTTAGGCCCCTGATTCTCCTTGTGAGAAGCCTCTGTGGTCTCTCCAGTTGCTGCATGTGCTTTGCAAGGTGCATGCCAAAAGGGGCACTGTACTCAATAATAGGCATTATAAGGGAAGAATACAGGGATGTTATGACCTTCTTGTCCCAGGATGAGATACCCTTACTTATGAGGTGGGCCATGTCGAAAGCTTCCTGTACAATGGAAGCACCATGGTGGTCAAAATCAGGTTACTATCAACCTGGGTGCCCAAATCCCTCATGACAGACTGCGTGCTTAGGACGCTGTTATTAATGTGATAATTTGTTATAACAGTACCTGTTGTTGAGAGACTTGAGTGCATATGTGATATGGTAGATTCTGGCCCCTCACAGACAACTAACCATTACTTTCTCCTTATCCAGCCTGATGAGAGGCACATCTGTGTTTTTCCCAATGGAGTCTCCTATGGCTAATATGTTGAGTTTATGGTTAAGCCTTAGTGGCTGTGAGACACATGTGTGTGGACTGAGTGGTATGTGGTATGGATGGCTGTGAGATTGCATGTGTTTTTGCCTTGGAGGTCTCCTTTGGGAGAAGACTTTTGGCTCTGATATGCTCATTCTCATTTACTTCTCAACAGGATTTTCTCTCTTTTGTTGTACAACCTATTAATATCATGAGTCCACCAAGATGTCTTGTTTTTGTGGTTTGACCTGGGTTTATTTTCGAGTGGTATTGCCATTTCTATGCGGTTGTTTATATGGTCATACAGGGCTTTGGTGTACACCTCTAAATCAGTTTCTGTGTTTTCTGGATTTGGGGGAGCTTGGAAAAGTACAGTTGTGTACACTTACCATAAATGTAGATGTTCGAGTGTATTCACTGTTGCAGTCATTAAATTTAGGTAATCCTGCTGGCAAAGTTGCCCTCAGTCGGCCTGAATTCCAAAGTCTTGGGTCCTGCGTCGGCTGTCATTGCCCCTTCCCTGATGTCAGGTCATCAGGGGTATAAAAGAAGCAGCAAAAACAGGAAACCAAACCAGGATCCAAAACTAAGTAATAAAGACAATTTTCCACAACAGCAATTTCAGGATGCAGGAACACCAAAGCATAAGATGAAATCCTTTTATTCCGACAAAAACATACAGACTTAGCGCTTTCACCAGTAAAATGGTATCATCAGAGTCTGTTGAAACACTAATCCATCCATACTTAAATAGCAACCACAACGTCATAAATCACTCAATTAATTAATTAACCATTCCATTCATTCATTAAAGAAATATCTCCATAAAAGTGAAAACAGCAGCCTTTGAACAGTTGTAAATATAAATATGATGAAAATTTGTATGAATAAAAAATAAATGATGAATAATTAAATGTAAATATTAACATATTATGAAATAATTTAATTATTAAGTTGTAATATGACTATATATATTATAATTACACAGATTATACAAAATTTATTATATAAAATATGTAAAATAAACAATCAATATACTCAAAATCCAAAAAATACAAAATAAAATAAAACACATTATGCAGTCTGGAGTCCTACTATTGGTGTCAACTCCAACGTTATTAGAACTAATATGTGTCTATTATACAAAAATATCTATATATATGCATGATGGACAACCGGACTAATTAATATGTGAATAAATCACACTCAAGGCACTTTATAAAAAACATGTCTGTTTACCCTTCCTAGGTTCTAACACAACGTCAAAACATAAATACTTAGTACGTATTAGCCTAAACAACACTATGCTCATCATATTATGCTGGCTCTTAATTTAAGGTGTGGTTTTAAAGAAATGTGATCATTAAGACCAGGGAATCTGGTGGCATTTAATCTCATCTGCCACTCTGATTCCAAAACAGGCATCACCCTATCAATGATGAAAAACAAAAATTTAGTGAAGTTGGTACAAACCCCACTGTGCAAATATAAAGCATTGTGCACATCCTTGTTCTTTATGCACCTAGTGTGTTCACGAATTCTTTCCCGTAACTTGCGGGTAGTCATGCCAATGTAATAGGCGTCACAAGAGGCACATGATGCTAAATACACACAATTCCTTGTGTTACAATTGCACAGGCCAGGGCATGCCAACGTTCGTGTAAAGCCAACCACACATGCATAGCTCCCTTCAGCAATAAATCTACAAGTGTTACAATTTCCACACTTACTCATCCTAGATCTATTGTAGCTTTTGTTCTCCCTTTCCAATATATTTTTGATGTTACTTCCTCTACTAAAGACAATTTTTGGGGTACCTCCCAACAATTGTCTAGTTTGTTCATTAATACAATGGTTCCAATTAATCCTTACACTGTTACAAAATTCTTTGGCCATGCCATTAAACTTTAACACAAAGGTAAGACTGTCTCCCTCAATGTCCACCAATTCCTTGTTTTTACCTTGCATTGATGCCAAATTGCCCACACCCTTTAGTATAGGGGTGTATAACGTCCTTCTTCTCCTGTAGATTTCCTTCTTTGTTTTTAGCAATAATTTCAAGGGATATCCTCTTTCAATGAACAAACCTATCAAGGTGTACATCTCTTTCTTAAACATATCGTCGTTAATGACCAACCGAGAAAGTCTGACCATTTGCCCTTTAATCACACCCTTCCGCTGATGGAAGGGGTGGCAGCTAGTAAAATGTAGCATTGAATTGGAAAAGCTAGGTTTTCTGTAAATGTTACTTACTAGCTTACCTTCATATTTAGAAATGCAAATGTCCAAATAGTTAATTGATGTCACATCCCATGTATATGTGAACCTAAAATACTCTGTAGTTTGATTAATGTGGGTCATAAAATCAATTACTTCATCTTCTGTACCCTTCCAAAGAATTAGGATGTCATCCAAAAACCTGCTATATAATACTATATGCTCTTTAAACATCGATGATAAAATAAACCTCCTTTCCCATGCCAACAAGACCAAGTTGGCAAAGACAGGGGCACAACGGGCCCCCATCGCCACCCCATTGGTCTGTTGGTAGGTTTCTCCTTCAAACATTAAATAGTTGCTGGTCAAAATGAATCTCATGAAGTCTAAGCATGTATTAAGCCTCCCTAAATCAAAACTTTTACTGTTCATTAAACTATCCTGGAATAATTCCAAACCTTCATTATGGGGGATAGTTGAAAAGAGGTTCACTACATCTATGGTTAAAAAACCATAGGTCTCAACATCCATTTCACTTACTGCTCTAATCCTCTCAAGGCAGTGCCAGGAATCTTTAATAATGTGTGATGCATCCGCAACCGCTTTCTTACAAAGTTGGTCCACAAAAGCTGCCATGGGTTCTGTCTTGGAGCCTCTTGCCGATACAATGGGTCTAAATGCAAGATGTTCAAGACCCTTGTGGACCTTCGGAATTCCAAATAAAACAGGTAATTTGGGAAATTTAACACTCAAAAAGTCAAATTCATCCTCATTAATAACTCCTTGGTAAATTGCATCCAGAAGGTACAAATCAATCTTACTATATGCCCTATTTATTTCATGTCTTGACACTCTAGTGTATGTACCTCCATCACTCAACATTTTCATCATGGCACCATTGTAATCCATCTTGCTCATGATGACCATCCCTCCCCCCTTATCGGGGCGCATACATCTATATTCATTGGTCACCATAAGATCATTAATAACCTTTCTCTCCTCAAAAGTTAGGTTATCTTGTAAATGATTTTGCTGTGCACATAATCTACGAAAGTCGCGTTCCACCATTTGTTCAAAAATGTTGATGTCAGCATTTGTGGGGGGCATAAAAATACTTTTTCTCTTCATCACTGCGGCACCAGCTGAAAAACAGGGGTTTGCTAGCCTCACACCTAGATTTGAAAAATATAGGTGCAAGTTTAATTTTCTTGTGTAAAGCTTTAAATTCACCAGTAACTGTGTTATATCTAATCTATAACTCGGGACAAAACTAATCCCTTTACTGAATAATTCAAAATGGACCTTACCAATGTCCATTTCAGTGTAGTTATATATCACAAACCCTCCATTTTTTAGTGCCTCACATTTCATTTTGGGCTCCCCTACCTCTTCAATTGAACATAACTGATTGGATATTTCACCAACACTGATTTCTGTATCAATTCCAATTTCATTCCTATTGCACAGAATCTCATTTTCAGAGTAGACACTAAGAGTGTTGTCATAATGCTCCTCATCATTAGACTCAACACCATTAAAAAGAACTTCAGACTGCTGGTTAAACTTTCACCATCTAATGAAACAACAAAATCTTGATTACATTTCTCACTACTCATACATACTGAAATTGCTGTTGTGGAAAATTGTCTTTATTACTTAGTATAAAAGAAGCAGCCAACGCCATTTTCTTTAGTTTTTCTTGCCCCAGATGTCAGGTGCCCTCAAAAAAGGGTATTCAAAATTTATATCTATATATAAAATAACATGCAGCAATATAAACTTTACCTTCATCCACCAGCAAATACACCACATAGGTTGTATAAATCAGAGAAGGAAAGATAGGTTCCATCAGAAGAAAAAAGGGGGGATGGCAGATGGGTAACCTGGACTGCAACAGTGAATACACTCCAACATCTGCATTTATGGTAAGTGTACACGATTGTACTATGTTCTTTGTGTTTCACTGTTGCAGTCATTACATTTGGGTAGATTCCCAAAGCTATGGTTGGGAGGCTGGAGCTAAACAGCATTAGGAGCGGCTATGAGGCCCTGCAGAACTGCAGTGGCAAAGCCTGCCCTGGATTTAGAGTAGAGTTGCAGATGATCGTGCTTTGTAAAGGTGTGCACTGAACTCCAAGTAGCTGCCTCTAAAATGTCCTTGGTTGGTACTCCTCTGAGAAAGGCTGCAGCTCTGGTGGAATGTGGCCTAATGCCCTTAGGCACTGGCTTTCCATGGTATAAGTAGCAGAAACGAATGCAGTGGTCTATCCATTTTGAAATAGTCTGCTTTGAGATTGCCTTTCCTTGTGATCCTGCAGCATGTCACTAGTAATTGCTCTGTTTTTCTGAAAACTTTGGTTCTGTCCAAGTAGAATCTAATCTGTCTCTGTACATCCTAAGAATGCAGAATTCTTTCCCCTTTGTTCTGTGGCTTTGGATAAAAAGTTGGCAGATGAATGGTTTGGTTAAGAGCCACACTGCTTTAGGCATAAATGTTGGGTTTGTCCTCCGGGAGACCCTGTCCAGACAAAAAATGATAAAAGGTTCCACAGCCATGAGTGCCTGTAGCTCTGAAACTCGTCTTGCAGAAGTTATTGCTAGGAGCAGAGCTGTTTTCCAAGACAAAAATTTTAAATCAGCAGTAGCAGCTGGCTCAAAAGGAGGCAGGGTGAGTTTTTCCAAGACATAGTTGAGGTCCCATGCAGGCATTGGTGATCTCCTTGGAGGCCTTAAATTGTTGGCTCCTCTGAGGTACTGTTTTAATAAGGGATGAGAAAAGATTGGTGGCTCTGCATTGTAATGAGCCAAAATGGCAGAGGCATGAATTTTAATAGATGAGAAAGATAGGCCTTTGTCCAGCATCTCAGTTAAGTATTGTAAAATCTGAGGAATATTTGGCACAGCTGTAACTGTTCCTTGTGCCTGGTTCCAAGCACAGAACCTCTTCCATTTTCCAGCATAAGATTTTCTAGTACTAGGCCTTATGGCTTCCAAAATAACATCCATCACAGCTTTGCTGAGAGGTGTGTTTTGTATAACTACATTATCTGCCATGCTGCCAGGTTTAAAGTCCTGAGCTGGCTGTGTAGGATCTGATTGTTTTGCTGGGACAGTAGATGCGGTACTTGTGGTAGGGTCCAAGCTGGGCATTGAGACAAGCTCCTTAATATTGGGTACCAATGCTGGTGGGGCCAGTCTGGTGCAATCAGTATCATCTTTGGCTTCTCCTGTCTGACCTTTAGGAGTACCTTGGGGAGGAGAAGCAGAGGGGGAAAGGCATACACCGATAGGTTTTTCCAGCTGAAGGATAAGGCGTCCACTTTCCATGCTTGTCTGTGATAAATCCTTGTGCAGAATCTCTGTAGTTGGTAATTGTGAAGGGAGGCAAATAAATCTATGTCTGGGCATCCCCATTTCCTTGTTATCATGCTGAAGACTTGTGGATCCAGCTGCCACTTGTGGGGATCCATGAGGTTTCTGCTTAGTTCGTCTGCCAAAGTATTTTTTCCTTCCTGGCAGGAATTGTGCCTGCAGATGTACTTGGTAAGTCAATGCTGTGTCCCACAAAGTCATGGTTAGTCTGCAAAGGGGGTAAGAATGTGTGCCCCCCTGCTTGTTGATATACCACATGACCGTGGTGTTGTCTATCTTTGTCAGTAGTTGTCCTGGTTGAAGTAGGTCCTTGAAGGCTGTCAGGGCATTTTGAACAGCTAGCATCTCTTTTTGATTGATATGTAGATGCATTTGGTTTGAGGTCCATGTTCCCTGAATGCATCTTCCTGCCATGTGGGCTCCTCAGGCATAATCTGACACATCCGTTGTTAGTGTCTGCCTGGCTGGGAGTAATGTGAATGGCTGTCCCTTGTTTTGGTGACAAGCCTTTGCCCACCATCGAAACTCCTGTTGCAGGCAGGGAATGAGAGTAATTATAGTTTCCAGGCTGTGGCAATGTTGAGTCCAAACACTTTTTAGGTACCATTGAAGTTTCCTCATATGCAGTCTTGCATATGGAATTAGTAGGATGCAGGATGCCATGAAACCCAAAGCCTGCAGAAAATTTCTTGCAGATAACTGCGCCTTTGTTGCTAACATTTTCAAGTAGGTAGTCAGTTGTCTTTGTTTGTCTGGCGTGGATAAGCCATCTGGGCAGTTCTATTTAAGCTTGCACCCAGGAATATTATCTCGTGAGAGGGTACTAGTTTTGATTTCTTTTTGTTGACTGTGTATCCTAGGCAAGTTTTTTCACAAACGCCAGATGCTGTAGAATGTTCTTGTTCTCTGCTTGAATTAGACAGTTGTCCAAGTAAGGATATATTTGTATTCCTCTTTGTCTGCAGAACGCAATTACTGGTGCCAGGCACTTTGTAAGACCCTGGGCGCAGTAGATAAGCCAAAGGGCAGTGCAGAGAATTGGTAATGCAT
>NC_056745.1:629054324-629096824 GCF_019279795.1 Protopterus annectens | reverse complement strand
TGGACAGACTACTGAGGGGGTGGTCATTAGGGAAACTGTTTCATTTTGGTGGCTGTGCATACATGGGAAACTACTGAAGCAATCTTTGGGAGGATTTAACCCCCACAGCACTACAGTTTTCATTTATTAGTTATTATAATATGTTAGCAGTTATGCAAAGTTTTTTCGTGTTGTCACTTGTCTGTATTTTGTTGAACATTTCAGGGTTAGTTAACTTATTTTCAAGGAATGCAATCCATCCAAGTTGGAAACTTCTGGTAGAAGAATTATTGTGTTTTTACCTGATTGGCCGGAGGGACTAACTGTGTAAAAGTATTTCATCCTGCTGTAATAAGGCTTCCAGAGAGAGAGAGAATGTGTATGTGTATATATATATATATATATATATATATATATATATATATATATATATATATATATATATATATATATATATCTTTTTTTTTTTTTTTTTTTTTTAAACTCAGGAAAACTGCCCACAATGTTTTAGGCAAAACTTCAGAAGCTGGCACAATAAGGAGACTGAGACCAATAGTTCAAATCAGAAATTCCTTCTTCATTAAAAACTACTTCGATACAAACAATCCACAAATTAAAATCCAAAACACTCAAATATTAAGCGCTTTCCTTCATTAAAATAGTGTTAACCAGTCTAACTTCAACAGAATAATTTTGGAATGAAATAAGAACTAGTGGAAAAAAGAGTTTACATTCTGGAAGGGGTGTGTCCTCCATATCTAATCCAATTAAGGATGCCATGCCTCTAACATTAAGATTCCCATTGAGTCCAGGGGACGTGTCTGGCTGTAATTTAGCTTGCAATCTAAATTCTTTAACTTCCAGAAGGGGATTGCAGTCACCAAAAGGCAAAGAAACATGTTCAAGAACCACAGAATGGAAAGTATTGCACTGTGCATTATTAAAAGTGTGTTTAGCTAAAGCATTCTTAATGTTTCTCTTTCTAAGTGCTTGTCTGTGTTCTTTAGTATGATCACTTAATTTCCTTTTGCCCACATAAAATGCTTTGCAACAGTCACATACTGCAAGGTAGACTATATTCATGGAGTTACAACTAAAAGCTTCTTGAAACTGAATCTCTAGTTTCCTTGAGCAATGAAAGGGCGGCACACACACTTGCCACAGCAGAACATACCTGTACCCTAGGAAGGGAGACTGGTAATCAAGGGTGTAGTCTTTTCAAAAGCTGACTTCAGGGACACAGTCTTTCTTTCCAAACCTGGGCTACTGTTAATAATTCCCCAGTTCCTGGACAATATCTCTCTAATAGTCCCTTCATCAAGAGAAATGGGAAGTGGGAATCTGAAATAGTCAGCCAAGGAACCTGTGGGATTAGGGCTGGTACCAGATTTAAGGATGGGAGGATATTTGTTTTGCCTGTGAACAATAATATCAGTGAGGATAGCATTAACCAATTTTTCTGGGTAATGGTTTTCTAAAAATAATCATTTAAGAAATTGACTTTCTTTAAGGAAAATATCATCTTCACTTACAATCCGGCTAAGTCGCAAAAACTGCCCCTTAACTATATTCCTCTTCAGAAAAGGGGGATACTGATACAGAAGTCTAAGTAGTTGTTCCAAAAGGTACTCTTTCTGTGAATGTTGGAAGAAAACTTAAAAGAAACTGGATCCCTGGCCAAACTAACGTCAAGGAAATTAACTTCATTCCCTTTACCGAGATGATAAAATCTAGGAAACTGATACTCTGGCTAACCCTGTCAAGAAAATTATCCAGCTCAAATTCAGATCCTTCCCAAATGAAAAACATGTCATCAATATAACATTTGTATACCATGACACACTAAAAACCTTTAATCTTGCATAGGGTCTGCTTCCCAAGAGCTTAGCACTAAGTTAGCATAAGCGGGAGCCATTTTGGCTCCTATTGCCACCCCTTCAAATTGTTGATAAATAAAACCGTTAAAAGAGAAAAAATTGTTTACCAAGGAGGGGTGCTGGTGTGTTTAGTCAGGTAATTCAACACATACTCTCAACCTTCTCGATATGTGATGCTAGGGTAAAGAGCTACAACGTCAAGCGTGACTAGTATTCATTGGCCTTCAGTGGGTGGGTATTTAAAGATTTTTGTTTAAAAACTCTCAGTAGTCTTTAAGGTAGAATTGTGATTTCTGAACCAAGGGGTTCAGAAAAAAATCTAAGAGAGCTGAAATAAATTCTGTTTTAGTTTTTCTAGGTTCTACAATATGCCTGGGGGGGGTCTTTGTGAGACTTTGGGATCCCAAACATTCTGCTTACCTGTGGGAATTTTACTTCCATAAACTCTCTTTCTTCCTCTGAGATTAAACCTTCTCAATACAGTCTGTTAAGAGTATTGTCAATGGTAAGAAAGCTCTGGGAAATGTCTTCAGGTGAAACTACTTTATATTTAACTTTGTTAGAAAGGATAGTTTCCATTTCATTATTATAACTGCTAGTATACATAACCACTATGCCAGCTCCTTTGTCAGCTTTCATAATCCTAATATCTCTGCTTAAACTATCTAAAGCTTTCTTTTCTTCTTTAATGTAAATATTTTATGTGCAGGTACAAAGTCCGTTGACAAGGATACATAGTGACCCTGTCTGCTAAGAATGCTATTCAGTGAGGATGGACAAATTTAAGAAGCAGACTGACCTTTGAAAGTAAAGATGACAAAATCTGACAGGAGGAGGAAGTAGGCCACAAAAGAGCTAGCAGATATTGCTGCAAAGATCTCTCGAAAGCTAAGTTATTGGTTTAGTTCTAAGAGAACACCCACAGCATCTCATCCCATCAGTGATAGGTCTGAAAATATCACAGACACCCAAGGCCCTTCCATTACCATTGCATGCATCCAGAATGTCACAGCAGAGACCAATTCTGCATGTGAAATCGCTTCTGAAAGCATTAATGTAAACATCCCTGCTTCAAGTAACAAACCTGCAGAGGATTTCTGGAAGATATTATATTTGCATTTTACCTACCGCAACAACCCTGAAAATACTGATGCTGCCATCTGCATTTCTAGCACAGATTTTGATGCTTCCACCACGACTGTTAGCTACAGTCACTTTCCACAAGTGCCATCTATGTTGGAAGATGCAGAATACCAACAAGCTGAAATTTCTTCCCCCCTGGACAAAGGTGGTGACAAAACAAATGCAAGTGGAGATCTGCTTCTTAAAAAAATGATCCTACTTTAAATATTTATCATGCAGCTTAGAAAATGCCACTTGCTCCATTTGAGTTTTCCTGTTTTCCTAACATGCAATTCAGTTTGTTGCAGCAATATTGAAAATTTTCAATCCGGAAATGTAAAAGAAACCTGTATTAAGCAAACTGCTGTGATAAGTAAATCAAAAACTGAATGCAGAAGTTGTCAACCACAATGGTTTTCATCTTTCTCCTGGTTAACCTACTGCCAGTCCAAATGATGTGTATATTGTTATTACTGTCGTGGTGCAGTGACAAGAAAACTCATATCTTTTCACTGTGGTGAGCCTACATTCTGTTTGACTGGATTCAGTGACTGGAAGAAAGCAATTACAAAATTTAATGAGCATCAACTGACCTCATTCCACCGTGAAGCTATTGAGAAGTACAGTGTTTTCAAAAACAGTAGAATGAACATTGCTGTTCAAGTTCACCGGCAATATTCCCAGGTACAAGAGAAAAACCATACACTGCTCCAAAAGCAGGTGATATCAGTAAAATTATTAGTAAGACAAGGACTACCTATTCGTGGAAAAGAAGAACAGGAAAGCAATTTGAGACAGTTGCTGCTGACAAGAGCAGAAGATGTACCAGAGCTGATGAAGTGGGTGCTGGAGGGACAATATCAGAGTTCTGATGTGAAGGAAATCATGGAGATCATGGCTTATCAGCTTTTATGGAATTTATCACATGAAATAAGGTGCAAATCTATAGCAATAACCCACACCTGGGTGTGGGTAATGCTGGATTTACCCACGGTTGGCGTGGTTTGGTCCCGATGGCGAAGCCCGAGGGACCAAACAAAGCCAACCGTGGGTAAATCCAGCATTACCCACACCCAGAAGTGGTTATTGTATTATAATGACATTATTTAAGAAAAGAAATAATTACTTTTCTTAAATAATGGCATTGTATAATGCCTCTTTACTGCCCTTCCGCAGCTGTCTGGTATTCTGCGGCAGTTCTGATGTACCGCGCCGCGCAGTACATCAAAGCTGTGGTCAAAAGCAACGGAGAACACAAGATCTCTGTTGCTTTTTGTGCTGTTTCGCTATGTTAAATGGGTTTAACATAGCGAGACAGCTTTAAAATAAGCAACGGAGATCTCCGTTGCTTATTTTAAAGCTGTCTCGCTATGTTAAACCCATTTAACATAGCGAAACAGTAAAAAGCAACGGAGATCTTGCGATCTCCGTTGCTTTTAAAACTGTCTCGCTATGTTAAATGGGTTTAACATAGCGAGACAGCTTTAAAATAAGCAACGGATATCTCCGTTGCTTATTTTAAAGCTGTCTCGCTATGTTAAACCCATTTACTATAGCGAGACAGCTTTAAAAAAAAAGCAACGGAGATCGCAAGATCTCCGTTGCTTTACATTGTGTCGCTATGTTAAAGGAGTTTAACATAGCGAGACAGTTTAAAAAGCAACGGAGATCTCCGTTGCTTTTAAACCTGTGTCGCTATGTTAAACTCTTTAACATAGCGAGACAGTAGCTTAACGGAAAAAGTCCGGGCGACCGGACCTTTTTCCGTTAGTATATTGAGGGATTTACAACGGGCACGCTGGTTGGGCTGGCCAATCAGCATGCACGTTTTAGGGGAGGAATTATATAATAAGCTTTATTCCACAATAGCAGATTAATCTCAGGACATACGTCAGCATGAACAGATGACTGTATATGTCTGATGGGTGTCAGTTCCAGAGTTCATTATTCAGGAAGATTTTATTGGAATGTATAAAATGGAAAAGACATGCAGAATCCATCACAAATTAATTGAAAGATGTTTTATTAAGGTGTAATTTGCCACTGAAAAACTATATGATGGAGCAGCCAACATGAGTGGATGCATTTCTGGAACTGCTATCAGAATTAGAAAAGAGAATCCACTTGCTCTAAATTTCTAATGTGCCAATCATTGCTTAGACTTGGTGTTGCAAAACTGTGCAAAATGTAGCAATGCTATTCAGGATGCCCTCTCTTTTGTTCAAGATGCTACTGTACTCATTCATGCATCACCTCAGAGAACAGCTCGTTTTGAAAGCATAGTATCAGAAGGTGATGATCCATATAGTATGACAGGATTACATTTACTTTGTGCAACAAGATGGACAGCTAGAGCAAAGAGCATTAAGGGTATTTTAGCCAACTATAAAAGACTGTATGACTCTTTACAAGACCTTTAACATGAAAGGAATTATGATATCTGTGCAGTGACTGAGATCTGGTTCAAGGCTCCAGAGAGCACCCCTGCACTACCAGGCAATAACTCATACCACACTTTTCGGCCATGTAACCTGGACTGGAACACAAAAGGCAAAGGTTCATTAAGGATAGCCACACCTCCAGGCTAGTTGCTCAGCATAATGCAGCCGAGGTTATCTAAGTGCAACTAACTCTGGGCAAAACTACAATCCAAATTGTAGCTTGCTACAGATCACCCACCATGCCCCAGGATTTCCACTCCTCTTTTCTTGATGTACTGGAAAATATTAGGGTTCAACCAAACACCCTAATAATGGGCGATTTCAACTACCCCACCATTAACTAGGAAAACTACTCATGTACCAACTCCTTCACTCAACGCTTTCTGGAATACATAAACTGTAATGCCCTGGATCAACTTATCCACACCCCCACCAGGGGCAACAATATCCTAGATCAAGTCATTACCAACATGAGTGACCTGTGTTCCACACCTGAAGTCAACGCCTCATTGGTTTGATCCGATCATAAGCTAATTACCCTAGATATCCACATCCTGCCCCCACCCCCACCCCCCATTAAGGAAACCATGCTAAAAAATTTCTTCAAAGCCAACTTCATGCTTCTTAAGACAGAAGTGGTGAACTTCATGACACCCGTGTAGATGGACAATACAGTTACGACGACCGAATCCTACACAATTGCACTTTATAAGCACTTACATCAGTGCATGGATCGTGCTATCCCAAACAGAACCAAGACACTATCCTCCAAAAAAGGAAGCCAATCTGGTGGTCCCCTGCCATAAACAAACTGTATAACAGAAGGAAGAAACAGTTGCAAAAGAGAGTAAAATCCCATGAGTGGAGGAGCTCCCTGGTCAGCCTCAGTAAGAAGCTGCGATCCCTGATAAAATCCTCCAAAGCTAGTTAAGAAAACAAAATCGCCACTGATTCTAAAGACCACCACAAAGCATTCTATAGCTATGTCAAGAATCTCAATGGCAACACTCAGATCTGCTCTGAGTTACAGCACAATGGCACTAAATATACAGACCCAACTGATATTGCCAACATCCTGGCAGATAGGTTCAGTGCTAACTTTATCGCCCTCTCACCCCTTAAAGAGCCCATCTCTATACCGGAAGAATGTAAAGTTCCTGTAATCATGGCTGCACAGGTAAAAACCAAACTCTCCAAAGCCAAGAACACAGCATCCATGGGACCAGACAACATCCCAGGCTGCGTTCTACACGAACTACAGAATGAACTGGCACCCCACCTAAGTACCATGTTCAATCATAGCCTCACCTCAGGCTTTGTGCCTGCTGAATGGCGCACAGCGACGGTTATCCCACTCCACAAGGGGACAGCCACCATGGGCCCCGCGAACTACCGCCCCATTAGCGTGATGAGCCTGGTCTGCAAGGCCATGGAACGTATCATCATGGAACTTATAAACAAAGACATTGGTAATCTCCAAACTCTGGACCCCACCCAGTTCGGGTTTGTAAAAGGCAGATCATGTCTCCTAAACATGATAGACTTCTTTGAAGCAGTTACCAAAGCTGTAGACAAGTTAAAGTAGTTCACACAGCCTATCTAGATCTTGCCAAGGCGTTCAACACCATCCCCCACTCTGGAATTATAGATAAACTCACTAAACTAGGTATAAATCCCTATGTCACAACATGGGTTGCCAACTGGCTCACTGACAGAACCCACACTGTGAAAGTAGCAGACTCCAAATCTGACTTCAGATCAGGGACAAGTGGAGTACCACAGGGTTCAGTCCTGAGTCCTCTCCTGTTTGGTATTTACTTCTCTGAAGTACAGGCTAAAGTTCGCAGATGACTGCAAGCTAGGAGCCATAATCGAAACTCCAAACGATGTGGACATCCTACAGAAGGGCCTCACTGAGACAGATGTCTGGTGTCAAAGCCATGGCCTCAAGCTCAATGCCAAAAAGTGCATTGCCATCCCCTTTGGTAAAAACTCTGTACCCATGAACTACAACACAGGCGGTAGTATACTTAACACCGAAAGTGTGATAAGAGACCTTGGGACACAGGTGGACAGTAGTCTCTCCTTTGATAATCACATCGCCACAGTAGTCAGGAAATCCTTCTACATGGCACACCTCATCACAAAAGTTTTCTCATCCAGAAAAAAAGAGGTCATTGTTCCCCTCTACTCATCACTCATTAGACCCATTATAGAGTAATATGCCCCTTTTGGTATGTACCTCACAAGACATCTACAACAACTGGAAAGGCCACAGAAATACCTTACAAAGAGGATTACCGGCCTCAAACAGATGCCCTATGCAGACTGTCTCAAAAAACTCCAGTTTACTCCATCACATCGCCTACTCAGAGGTGATCTCTTCCTAACATACAAAGCTATGTCAAACCCAGAGCTGTTGGATATGCTCCACTTAAAGAAATCCTAATCCCTCCAAGCTACATGCTCTAGGGAACTAAACCTTGTCACCACAATAAACAGAACATGCCGGAGGGATAGATTCCTGTCCCAGAGACTTCCCATACTCTGGAATAAACTACCTATCTATATCAAACAAAGCTCCTCATTAGCACTCTTCAAGAAAAATCTTGATGATTGGATGGGAAATAGGAAATTCACCCAGGGGATCACCTCTGTGGCTCTGCTCGACAGTGGCACAGGAAAAAAGCCAGGGTACCTTTTTGGCTGGGCTTGTATAGGCCCCAGGGCCGATAGCCTAGTACCTACCTATGAACCTATGTACAAAGTAAAGCCAGAGGTTTGTTAATGATGATGACCAAGTTTATAACATACTTTGGACTTGTTTCCTATAACATATTTAGTGTATCGGAACAAGTAGCAAGTATGCTACAAGCAAAAACACTGATGGCACAAACTACAATAATTAGTATAAATAACCTCAAGTTAAACGTGCAAAGACAGCATAATAACTTTAATCAAGTGTTTGACACCATCAAGGACAGAGTTCAACAAATACAGATTGTTAAAGTGCCAAACCTTCCTAGAAAACATACAGTCCTACCAAGGTTACAGGATGGTACTGCACCTCATCACCACCATGAGTTTGCTGAAGACTGACACCATCAAATGTACTTTGAGTGTATTGATGCATGCCTTTCTGAACTCAATCATTGTTTTGATCAGGAAACATGCACCTTACTGTCTTCCATGGAGGATATGCTACTTCAAGCAGCCAATTGCACTTCATTTGCTATTCCACCTCAAGCTGACATAATATATGGTGGTAAAGATATAAACATTGATAGTTTGACTGCACAGCTGCAGCTGCTCCCAGGACTTATACAGCATGTAAAAACTGTCCACTGTGACACTATAATTGATGCTTTGGTGGTCAAGGACTGCCAACAGCAAATGCTGTACACTGAACTAGTAAAGCTACTGCAAATTTACCTCCTTGAGCAACTGGGGAAAGGACATTTTCTACCCAATGCAGAATAAAATCATATTTAAGGTCTACTATGATAGAGAAAAGGTACAATCAACTAATGCTTCTGCACATCTACAAAGAAAGGACCGACAAGCTGAAGTGTACAGAAATTCTGAAGGGGTTTGTGCAGAGAAATGAATGGAGACTTCAGTTTTTTTGGGATGTTGTAAAGTAACCTGTTTTATTTCTGTGATAACACATACATTTCATCTGCCTGGAACAATTAAATGAGTACACTGTGCAGCAAGTAATACAAATTAACATGTAGTGCTGTTTTGACTGATTTCCTCACTACTGTAGACACATGATGGTCAAAAGCTATATTACTGTCTATAATTGCCCCCAAGTCCCTGATTACTGGGTCAACTCTATGGGTTGTGTCAATATGATAGTTAGCAGGAGTGGATGACTTCTCAAAGGATATGATTACGCATTTCTTGGCATTTAGTGTTCGTCCATGGCTCTGACACTGGTTGCCTGTCTGTGTCAGCCCTTTCTGCAGTACATTTATGTAGGTGTGGGATTCAATGATGGCTCCAAATTTGCAATAATCTACTAATATAGTCAGCCAGAGACCATTAACATTGGCCTTGACTTCAGAGAAGTGAATGCCAAAAAGGAGTGGTCCAAGGACCAATCCCTTATGGACTCTACATGTGACTGGCCTCTTTGTAGAGGTGGACTCACTAATTCTAACTTCCTGGGTCCTGTATGTGAGCCAGTTACATATCCACTGGGTGACATATGGGTTTGTGCCTAACTTCTTGAATTTGTCAACAAAGCTCAAGTAGGGTATTGTGTCCAGTGCCTTGGCCAGGTCAAGGTAGGCAGTGTGAACAATTTTGCCCTTACCCATTGATTTGGTGACCTTTTCAAAGAACTCCACCACTTGAGTTGACTTAACCTGACCTCGATGAAACCAAACTTGGTTGAGTCCAGTGTCTGGAGTTTTATTAAATCATTATTGCTCATTTCCATGGTTTTGCATACAAGACTTGTGTCTTGTGTCTGTAGTTTCCAGGGTGTATTGATAGCCCACCTTTGTGCAGAGGGATGACTGCTGCTGTTCTCCATTCTTGAGGCGTGAAGCATGTTTGGAGACTATAGTTAAATATCAATTCCAGAGGATCTGATAGGTCATATTTCACACTATTTATAAGGCATCCTGGGATATTATATGGGCCCACTGATGCAGTGTTTCTGTCTGTGAGCCAGTTACCTATCCACTGGGTGTCATATGGGTTTGTACCTAACTTCTTGAATTTGTCACCAATGCCCAAGTGGGGTATCGTTTCCAGTGCCTTGGTCAGGTCAAGGTAGGCAGTGTGAACCATTTTGCCCTTACCCATTGCTTTAGTGACCTTTTCAAAGAACTCCACCACTTGAGTTGACTTAACCTGACCTTGATGAAACCAAACTGGGTTGAGTCCAGTGTCTGGAGGTTTACTATATCATTATTCATCATTCCCATGATAATTCTTTCCATGGTTTTACATATAAGACTAGTGAGACTTGTGGCTGTAGTTTCCAGGGTCTGTAGATGGCCCACCTTTGTGCAGAGAGATGACTGCTGCTATCCTCCATTCATGAGGCATGAAGCCTGTTTGGAGGCTGTAGTTAAATATCATTTACAGATGGTCTGACAGGTCATGTTTCACACTGTTTAGAAGGCATCCTGGGATAATGGCTGGCCCCACTGATTCAATGTTCTTGGCCTTAGAGAGTGCATTAAGGACCTGTTCTCTATTGAGAGCAGGAAGAGTTATATTTGATATTTCCTGAGTGAAAGTTGAGGGGGAGAGAAGGGTAAAGTAGAAGCTGAATTTGTTGGCCAGTAGGCTCGCTATATCTTCTATCTCAGTATAGGTAGCTCCATTTACAATGAGCTTTGCTCACAATTGTGTATTGCCTTTGAGGGTAATTTAAGCTTTAGCTGTCTCAGTGGAGAGCCACTAATTTTAAAAAAGCAACATACAGTACTGTTTGACTTGCACTTGGGTACAGTGTTTGACTTACTATAAATTGTAAACAGCCTGTATACAACTGTTGCTGACTTTCAATATGCCAAATTGTCCTTGATACATTTATTTAATTAACACCATACTACAATCCCTGTTTTGTAGCCTATATTTTCATACAGACTTTTTTAGTCTTTTATGCCTTTTTGTTACGATATTTCATTGTCTACCATTCTGTTACACTGTGTGAGCTCAGGTCATAGTTAAAAACAGTTGTTTGAACCACTCCTCTTACCTACTTAAAAAAGAATAAATAAGTATACCCTAAAGTATTTTCTGTGTAGCTTGCTACTGCCATAGTTTAATTGTGCTACAGTAAGACTTGGTCAGGATGTATGGCATGGAAAAGGTGGGTGCAGACTCAGAAACATATTAATTGAAAAGTATTTCAGTGCGATGTCACTTTGCATTGCAATGCTGCTACACTTACTATATAGAATTTGGCTGCTCTGAATGTCTATTATGCTAATCATTGTTTTCATTTAATGCTGTGAAATCTGTGTGAAAGCATCAGTGTTGAACTTCTGAGGTGATACAATACTATGTTGTGAAGTCCATTACTACCAGCTGTATAATCCAACCTGATGTAATAAGTGGAGTACTTGATTTGCACTTCTTGTAAGTGATATCTAGATGTAATCCTCTTATTTGCATTTCTAGTCTGTATGATGTAGTATTATCCTACCAACAGTTTTGCAGTTCTGCTGATACACTTTTTACCTCAGTATATGAAAGCTGACTTGTATACAAGCTTGCATTGTGTTTTATTTCATTATTGCTCCTTAGACTCCAAACTCAGACACAGTATTTCCTCTCACTTCTGTTACTGCATGCCAAGCAGAATATAAGATGGGACTTTGTCTATTTCTGACCACAGTCCTGGCAGCTCACTGTAAACTTTATTATGAAGTAGGAAATGCACAAGCTTTAGCAGTACTACAGCTTGCATATTTACAGCTGCTCAATATAAAGTGTATGGTATGTTGTCAGTACTATGGTCAGAAATAGCTCTGTTGCATCCCTGCTTACAAAGCTATTGCAGTTCTCTCTATGCAGGTCAAGTACTGCATCAAGTACTTTTGTCAGCTAATTTCTGTCCACTGATAAGTTGTACAGAAAAGAGTAACATACTTCAGAATGGCATGCTTGATTTAACAGTACTGCCATTGCTTCTTTAATGCATACCATCTCATATCAACACAGGTTGGTTTAATTTCTAATTCGGTAAGAAATTTATTTTATTTATTTATTTATTTATTTACATTTGTTGACCGGGCTAGTCTGGCTGGATACATGTCCATTTTCAGAGGCCAGAGGAGAAAAGCTCCACTATATACTAGTAAATAACATAAAAAACAGCACAGTAAGATACAAATTATATGCATCTAGAGAACAATTCCTATGTAAGATAGTAACAGTACAGAAGCACTTTAACAAAATATAAAATAAAGTGAGGATCCCTATTCTCATATTCTATGCAAAAGCAGGAGTAGAAACATTGAAAGAAAGTGAAAATAGTAAATCACACGAGTTTGTACAATATTTACAGTGTTAACAATTATGATAAATATTTTGTGCCAGGGCACAAGTTTTAAGAAATAGATTTGCACAGCAGGGAGCAACATGAAGGTTTAAATAAGAGAAGAGATGACAGGTTGCAGTAGTGTGACAAGTAAAAGAGAAAATGACGTTATAGGAAAAGTAGTATCCAAGTGGATACTAGGTGAGCTACAGAGGAAGGGTAGTACTAGTGATAGAGACGAGTAGAAGAGTAGTGGAGAGAACAGTAAAAAGAGCTGGATGCTGAGGTCAGTCAGGATTAAAGCAAGGGCATAGCCAGTTAGATTTGAAATAGTTCCTTAGTTGTTTCTTGAAAAGTTGTGATGAGCCTAAAGTAGTCAGTTCTATAGGAAGTTTATTCCAGTATGAGCCAGCAACATTTGTGAACAAGGAGTCACCAGATTTATTGTGTGATTTGAGAGTAGCTACTAGTAGTTTGTTAGCTGAGCGAAGGGAAGTAACAGATGAGAGTTGAATCATCTGCATACTGAATACATGTGGATGTTTAGAGTGAAGTAGACAGGTTATTTATAAATATGGAGAAGAGAAGGGGACCTAAGATGGATCCCTGAGGGACACCGATAGTGACTGGGAGCTGAGAGGATAGATGGCTGGCCCAAAGCACTGCTTGTTTTCGATCTTTCAAATAAGAGTCAAACCAGTGCAATGTCGAGTGAGAGAGATTTCAAAGTGTCTAGCAGAAGTTGATGGTTCACCATATCAAAGGCTTTAGAGAGGTCAAGAAATAAAGCAGAGGAGAATAGGTTGTTATTGTGATTTTTGTTAATAATGTCTGTGAAGGAGAGAAGAGCAGTGGAAGTGCTATGGAAAGGTCTAAAACCATGTTGGAAGTCTGCAAGTAGGCTATTATGTAAAAGATGATGTAATAGTTGTTGATGTACACAGCGTTCCATAATTTTAGATAATGGTGATAGTAAGGCTATAGGACGGAAATTAGAAAGTTCATTAGTGTTTCCTCCTTTATGTAGAGGAATGATATGGGAGACTTTCCAGAGGGAGGGAATAGTAGATTCGGTTATTGTTCTGTTAATTAAGATGGAGACTGGGTATGCTAGTTCTGCTGCTGCTAGCTGCAAATATTCAGCTGGTAGTTGGTCGGTTGAAGGAGTGCATGGTTTAAGTTTTGAGAGTAACTTACGTATATAGGTTGTGGAGACTGTACTAAATTTTAGAGTGGGGGTGTTATTTTGAGGAGAGGTCTTTTGAAGGGAAGAGGGGGGAACCATGGTCTTTGCTAGAGAAGTGACTGTTTCAGAGAAGAAGTTGTTGAACGTATTGGCTATTTTATTGGGAGGGGTCTGAGCTATGTTAGCTGGAGTAGGTGTTTTGGTATTCCCTGGATGGAGCAGTTTATTGATTCCTGACCAGAATCTTTTGGGGTTAAGATTTTGATTTTGTTGATATTGAAGGTAATAATTCTTTTTATCAAGCTGGGTGAGTTTTTTTGTAGTATTTCTAAGGTGTTTGAAGTTTTGATGGTCAGTTGGGTTTTTAGTAGTTCTCCATTTTGTCCATAGTTTATTCCTTAAAAGCATTGTTTGCTTGGTTTCTTTAGAAAGCCAAGGGGCAGCTTTGGATCCTGTTCTAATTAAGCGAGGGGGGGGGCGTGATGGTCAATAATTTGGAGGAATTTGTTGTTGAAATAGGTAACAGCTTCATCAAGTGGGAGGTGTTTTAGAGCTGACCAGTTACATTCTTTGAGTTCATTAAGGAAAATAGGAAGGTTAAAGTTTTTTTTTGTTACGTATAGTATGATAGCTAGCCTGTTTGTGATTGTTATTTTTTTGTTTAGTGATGTAGGTAAGAAGATGGTCGCTGATGTTGTCTGGGAGTATTCCAGTTTTATATAAGAGTGGATTATTGTTGACTAATATCCAGTCCAAAATGGCTTGTTTATTGGTAGTTTTGTGAATCCTAGTTGGGGAGTTTATGGTTTGTCGAAAACTAAAGAGGTTGAGGTGATGTGTGGGTTTGGGAGATATGCAGGAGTTCCAATCAATATTAAAGTCTCCTAAGATTATGGTTTCCTGACGAAAGCTACAGGAGAGCCAGCTGAGAATGTTTTCAAGTGTATTTACGTTGTTGCCAGGAGGGATATAGGAACATATTATATATATGGCTTTGCTTTTATTTACTTGGAATTTGCTGCAGAGTATTTCAGCGTTGGCAGGGGAGGGAGTTAGGGAGTCAATTGAGGCCACCTGCAGTTCAGATTTATAGAGTAAAGCAACTCCCCCACCCTTTTTGTTTAGACGATCCTGCCTTAAAATGCTATAGCCAGGGGGAGTCATTTCATTGTCTTTGGTGCCTGGTTTAAGCCAGGTTTCAGTAAGACAGAGGATATCAAATGCTTAGAGGTCAATTAAAGCATGGAGTTGTGTGATTTTATTGTTAATGCTATGAATGTTTAGGTGTGCTATAGAGAGAGAGTTAGAAGAGATAGGTGAACTCAAATTGTTAGTAGTTTGGTTAGAGAGGGTGTGGAGGAGGGAATTATCTGGGCCAGGGTTGGGGTGAATGTCCCCGTGTAGCAGTAAGAGTGTCTGAGGGAGTGGAGATATTTTTGAGTTTTTAGAGGGTATTAGGTAGAACTTTCTAGTTGTGTGATACCTGTTATGGAGTACTCTGTGATAGTGAGGGGGAAGGTAAGGGCAGGATGACAGGAGGATAATATAGGTTTGTTCAGTTTGAGGTAGGACAGAGTATGTGTGTTTAGATAAATTAGGAGATCTGCTAAGGGTAAGGTACAATTTATGTGCAATTATCCTTAATGGAACTAAGCTTACATCACACTGATGCGCCTGTAATGGTAGTAAATACCTTTAAAAAATTTGCCACTTTTTAAATCACTAAGTGCCCCTCTTTTGCCCTCTGCCCCCCCCCCGTCTTCAACAGCTTTCAGCACCTATGTTGAGCTACAGGCAGTCCTTTTTATTGTATTTGTTTTAGTTATGCTCTCTCTCTTTTTTTTTTTTAATTTGATGCTGTATTGCACAGTTTCCTACCCCAAAAACGACACTTAAATTGTGTCTGATTACAGGATGTAGTTTTGGTGTTGAATTTTGGGATTAGAGTCTGTGCAGCAACATTTTCATACTGCTACCATTTTTCCTTATTTCTGCTGATATTATTTTGTGAAGGGTAACAGAAAATTAAATTCTGAATACTAAACCAGTTTGGCTTTGTTAAGGGCAAATCATGCCTCCTAAACTTGGTGGACTTCTTTGACACAGTTACCAAGGCTTTAGATGAGGGAAAGGAGGTCCACATAGCCTACCTAGACCTCGCAAAGTCTTTCGATACCATTCCCCATTCTGGTATTATAGACAAGCTCACCAGCCTGAACATAAACCTCTACCTCACGAGATGGGTTGCCAATTGGCTCACGGATAGAACCCACACAGTGAGAGTTGCAGGCTCTAGGTCCGACTCTAAACCGGTTACAAGTGGCATCCCCCAGGGCTCAGTCCTGGGATCCCTCCTGTTTGGTATATGATTCTCAGAGATACAGGCAAGCACAGGAGGACTGTGGCTGACCAGGTTCACAGACTACTGCAAACTGGGGGCCATAATTGACTCTCAAGCTGATACAGACCTCCTCCAGAAGGGTCTCACTGAGATGGATACCTGGTGTCAAAATCATGGCCTCAAGCTAAATGCCAAAAAGTGCATAGTCATTCCCTTTGGAAAAAGCAAAGTACCCGCGAACTACCACATACGTGGTAGCCCCCTAAATACAGAAAATGTAATAAGGGATCTGGAGACCTAAGTAGATAGTAATCTCTCCTTTGATAATCATATTGCCAAGGTGGTTAGAAAATGCTTCTATGTGGCCCACCTAATCAAAAAAGGGTTCACATCTAGAACAAAAGAGGTTATTGTGCCCCCTCTATTCATCACTCTTCAGACCCATCATAGAGTACAACACCCCATTTGGAATGTACCTTACAAGACACCTGCAACAGCTGGATAGACCACAGAAGTACCTCACCAAGAGGATTACTGGCCTCAAACAGATGCCCTATACACCCCGACTGAAGGAACTCCAGCTGTACTCCGTTGCATACTGCTTACTCAGAGGTGATCTCTGCCTGACATACAAGGCCATGTCCAACCCAGAATTGATGGACATGCTCCACCTAAAAAAAAACAAATCCCCGAGAGCCACATGCTCTAGGGATCTAAACCTCACCACAGCGATAAATAGGACTTGCTGGAGGGACATATTCCTGTCCCAGAGATTCCACATGCTTTGGAACAGGATTCCCATCTACATTAGGCAGAGCCCCTCACTAATGCTCTTCAAGTGAAACCTTGATGAGTGGATGGGAAACAGAAAAATTACCCCGGGGATCACTGCAGTGGCTCTGCTGGACAGAGGCACAGGGAACTAATGGCTCTGCTGGACAGAGGCACAGGGAACTAATCTAAGGGGGGCGGCGAAAGCCAACACATTCTGGCTAGGCTTACAGATGCCCTCGGGCAGATAGCCCAGTACTTACCTATGAACTTATGAACAGAAAGAAAAAGGTAAGACAGATAGAACTAGATGGTATTGTTACTTTTCAGTCAAGCCAGAATCTGAAAAGGATATCTAGCCATCTAACTTGAGTCACCTTTCATGAACTCTCATACTGGATATGACAAGTAAGATTATGGTCACAATTCAGAAACTGGGATCTCACTGTGCAAACCTGTTTTAACCAGGTATGCTCAATGCAATCCACTTTTCTGATTCAGAGAAAGGTGTAGCACCACTGCAGTATGATGATTCCATCATGGTTCCATCAGGTAGCACTATACCAGTCTAACTGGCAAAGATTGCATACAGATGCAGCAATCCAGGGGCATGGCTAATGGAAATTATCCATATGCACTTCCCTGGAACTCTTCACTGGGACCAGACTAGCTAGATACAGTGATTCGAAGAATTACTGCATTATTTGGGTAATCGAAGCAAAAAGATGTACGCCAAGACAACATCCATCCATCATTCTAATGCCAGGAGCAGTGCAGGTAGCACCATAGAAGGTTAGCACTAAAAACTAGGGTTACCACTTGTCCCACTTTGTGAGGGAAAGTCCTCTTTAGGCAGTTGTGTCCTGCAAAAAAACTGAAAAAATGGCAAATGCCCTGAGATTTTAGGACAAAAATATTTCCTATATTTTATGTAATAGTTGCATAAAATAATTATTCTGTATCTGAAACACCTAAATGTTATAAGAAACAGAATAAGCAACTAAAATGCTATAAGAATAAGCTTTTATTTAGGCAAAAAAGTGAAGTTCTGTCCTTTGTACTGACCATGGGTATGTTTTGCTCTGCAAAATCTGACGTTTGTACCAAAAATGTCCCAACTTTGGGCATTTGAAAAGGTGGCAACCCTACTGCAAACCCACATGTGTGTGTGCATCTCTGTTTAAGGGCATGAATGAAGCTTTCTCTACCTGTGTGCTAGCGTGTGCGAATCTTTTCAGGGACATGAATAAAGCTGTTTGTGTCAACCTGTCCGGGTGTGTTTATCTAGAGGTGTGTGCGTGTATGAGAGTATTTATATGTGCATGTCCATCTGTGTGGTGTGGATTAGTAGGTGAAACACTAGAGCATTTAGTTGTAATCATTCTAGTATTCATTTCATATAACTTATGATGAGCTGTTGCTCACTACACCCTTATCATATTTCTCAATTGCATAATATTGCTGTTACGTTTCTGGGCAGAGAAGCATTGCCAGATGGTGTTCATGACAATATGTTTATGAATTCCACACAAAGTTTTTATTTATTTATTTTTATACTTCATACATTAGCTGACCATAAAACTCTATTGTAGCAAAAAAGTAGTTAGGTTTCTTTTCCTTAAATTTGCTTTAGCAATAAGACTGCAGTATAGCTGCCATCTCAATGACGCTCAGATGATTTGTGTCCTGATACCATCTAATGCCAGTGTACATAGTAGAAGACAGTGATTCTACTTAATTATTGCTGTATAGCAAACAATGCCAGTGCTCAGTAGTTGCACATGGTAGCCCTACAACAGGGTGTTTATTTTTTATCAGATTAAAGGTAAGAAATGAGTATAGAAAACAGATAAAAAGTGGTAGCATGTAGAGGGTAGAAAAAAGGTAAATAACTAAGGAATAAGCAGAAATGAAGGTGGAGTACTTATTTGTGGGGAATGCCCATTTTTCATGCATAAAGAAAAGGTAAGTTGGTGAAGATAACTCAGAGGAAGCTAAGAGGGTTTGGTTAGGTAGCAGGGAAAAACAAACATGACTGTCAGGGTGCATGGTAATACAGTGAGTGATTGGGAAAGTACAGTTTTGTACCTACCATAAATGTAGATGTTCGAGTGTATACCCTGCTGCAGTCATCACACTTGGGTTATCCTGTCGTCAGGCGGGGCCGCAGTCGGCCTGAATTCCAAAGTCTTGGTCCGGCGTCGGTTGCTGTTGCTTCTTCCCTGACGTCAGTGCGCCAGGGGTATATAAGAGGCATCCAACGCCATTTTCTTCAGTTTTTCTTGCCCCAGATGTCAGTAGATAGTACCAATAATAAAAGCTTAGCACAAACAAAACATCCCCCCAGCTATAAGCAAATACACCACAAATGTTGTATCAGATTTTAAGGTATTGAAAGGTTTTAGTTAGGTCAGAGGGGATGGAGGGTGGGTAACCTGGACTGCAGCAGTGTATACACTCGAACATCTACATCTATGGTAGGTACAAAACTGCATTATGTTCATTGTGTTATCCTGCTGCAGTCATCACACTTAGGTAGAATCCCAAAGCTAAGGATGGGAGGTGGAGTCAAACAGGGTTAGAGGAGGCTAGAAGGCCCTGCAAAACTGCAGTGGTGAAGCCAGCTCTAGTCTTAGAGTAAAGTGGTAAGTGATCGTGTTTGGTGAAGGTGTGTACTGAACTCCAAGTTGCAGCTTCCAGAATATCCTTGGTTGGCACACCCTTGACGAAGGCTGTAGATGTAGCTGCTGCCCTGGTGGAGTGGGGCCTTATGCTAGCAGGAACTGGTTTTCCATGATGGGTGTAGCAAAAATGTATGCAATGTCCTATCCATTTGGAAATGGTCTGTTTTGAGATGGCCTTTCCTTGTGATGCTGTAGCATAGGATACAAAGAGTTGGTCAGATTTTCTGAAAGCCTTAGTTTTATCCAAGTGGAAACATAGTTGCCTGTGAATGTCCAAGGAATGCAGGAGTCTTTCTCCTTTGTTCTGTGGATTTGGAAAGAAGGTGGGTAAGTGGATGGTTTGATTTAGAGCCACACTGGATACCACCTTTGGCATAAAGGAGGGGTTAGTTCGTAGAGAAACTCTGTCTTGATGAAAAATGAGGAAAGGCTCTACTGCCATTAGTGCCTGTAGCTCTGAGACTCTTCTGGCTGAAGTAATTGCTAGCAGCAGGGCAGTCTTCCATGATATAAACTGTAAGTCAGCTGAGAAAGCTGGCTCAAAAGGTGACAGCGTAAGTTTTTCCAGAACAAAATTTAGGTCCCAAGTTGGTGTTGGCGCTCTCCTGGGAGACCTAATGTTTTCTGCCCCTCTGAGATACTGCCTTAGAAGTGGATGTGAAAATAAGGGAGGATCCGTGCTGTAGTGAGCTGAAATAGCTGAGGCGTGGATTTTAATAGATGAAAAAGAAAGTCCTTTGTGTAACATCTCAGTTAAATATTGTAGAATCTGAGGCATGTCCGGCTGAAGGGTATTTTGGTCTTTAGCTTGGTTCCAGGCACAAAATCTTTTCCATTTGTCTGAGTAGGCTTTCCTGGTGCTGGGCCTCCTGGCCTCCAGAATGACATCCATAACAGCTTGTGAAAGAGGGGCTGGCTGGTTGCTTAGGTGATTTGCCATGCAGCCAAATTTAAGGTTTTGAGCTGGCTGTGTAGAATCTGACTGCCTTGCTGTGTGAGAAGATGAGGAATTTGTGGTAAAATCCATGGTGGGCCCTGGGCCATGTTCCTTAGTAGTGGGTACCAGTGCTGGCATGGCCAGTCTGGGGCAATGAGTATCAGTCGTCTCTCCATCCTGACTTTCAGCAGCACCTTTGTGAGAAGGGGCAATGGAGGAAAGGCATATACTGTCAGCATTTTCCAACTGAATGAGAGTGCGTCCACTTTCCAAGCTTGATGGTGAAATGTCCTTGTGCAAAATTTTGATAGCTGATAGTTTTGGGGGTTGGCAAACAGGTCTATGTCTGGGCGCCCCCATTTTTGAGTTATCATTGCAAATACTTGTGGATCTAGTTTCCACTCGTGGGGATCCATGATGTTTCTGCTTAGGTCGTCTGCCAATGTGTTCTTTTTTCCTGGCAGGAATTGAGCTTGTAATTGAACCTGGTAAACCAGTGCTGTGTTCCACAAGGTCATTGTTGCCTGCATAGAGGGTAGGAGTGTGTACCCCCTTGTTTGTTTATGTACCACATTACTGTGGTGTTGTCTGTCCTTATTATAAGCTGTCCTGGATGTAAGAGGTCCTTGAAGGCTGTCAGAGCATTCTGTACAGCTAGCATTTCTTTTTGACTGATGTGCAGATTCCTTTGATCTGCAGTCCATATGCCATGAACGCACCGTCCTGCCATGTGTGCCCCCCCAGGCATAGTCCGATGCATCTGTTGTCATAGTCTGCCTGGCTGGAGGTAAGGTGAAAGGCTGACCCTTGTTGAGGTGACATGCCTATGACCACCATAGAAACTCCTGTTGAAGGCAGAGAATGAGAGGTATCATTGTTTCCAAGCTGTGGCTGTGTTGAGTCCATACGCTTTTCAGGTACCATTGTAATTTCCTCATATGCGGTTTTGCAAATGGTATTAGTAGTATGCAAGATGCCATGAAGCCCAAGGCCTGCAGAATTTTTCTTGCAGGGAGTTGGGTCTTTGTTGCCATTATTTTGAAGTATTGAGTTAGTTGTAGTTGTTTGTCTGGCATCAGATAAGCCATGTGGGCCGTTGTATTCAAGCTGGCACCCAGGAATGTCATATTTTGTGAGGGCACTAGTTTTGATTTCTTTTCGTTTACTGTGTACCCTAGGCAACTTTGAAGGTGTTTTACAAAAGTCAGATGTTGTAAGAGAATGTCCTTGCTTTCTGCTTGGATGAGGCAGTCATCCAGGTATGGGTATATTTGAATTCCTCTTTGTCTGCAGTATGCAATTACTGGTGCCAGGCATTTTGTGAAGACCCTGGGTGCAGTAGATAAGCCAAAGGGCAGTGCAGAGAATTGGTAATGGGTTGAACCTGCAATGAAACGCAGGTATCTTCTGCAATTTTGTCTGATAGGGACATGTAGGTATGCCTCCTTGAGGTCCAACGTTACTAGCCAAGCTTTCTTGCCCAACATGGGAATAAGCTGCTGTAGTGTTAGCATCTTGAATTTGGGTACTTGCAAGAAGGTGTTTAGAACTGAAAGGTCCAGAATGGGTCTCCAAGCATTGTCCTTTCTGGGGACTAGAAAGAGCCTTGAGTAAAATCCTTGGCCTTGCTCCTGTGTAGGTACCAGTCGAATGAGAGCTGTAATTTGTTTTTGTGCATCTGCCCATTGATTTTGTGGCAAGTTTGGCATTCCTTTTATCATTGGCAAGGTGTGGAAATGGAATCTGTATCCTTGTGAGATAATGTCTAGGACCCATTTGTCCTTTGTGACGATGCACCAGTTGTCTATAAAAATGCTAATTTTCCTTCCAAGGGAGCTGCCAAGAGATTTTTGCTTGGCAGTTTGAGGTGTAAGTCATTGTGTTTGTCTTCTAGTAGTTTGGGACCTGTCTTCTCCTCCCTTCTCTGTTGCAGTGCCCCATTGGCAAGGTTTGTAAGGGATTTGTGCTTGTCCTCTGCCCCTTGGGCATCTGTATTTACCCCTCTGTGGTCTGTCAGAAGCTGGAAAGGACCTATTTTTTGCTGGGCAATTTCTGCTACAGCGTGGGGGTTGTACCTGTAAGACATCTTTGACCGTCTGCATAGATTTTGCCTTATCCTCCATTTTCTTTAAAACCTCTTCTGCTTTAACCCCAAATAAGACATCCTGCTGTAACGGTGCATCTAGTAACTTTGCTTTAACATGATCAGGCAGAGTTTGTTCCTTTAACCAAGCATGCCTACGTATAACAGACCCAGTAATAGCTACTTTACTGGAAGCTTCCTAGGAATCAAATCGACATTGTAAAGTATGTTTGGCCACCTGTTCAGCTGCATGCAACAGATCCTGCATTTCCTTGAATTCAGACTGTTGAGGGTGCGCGCTCATCTTTTGTTTTATTTGAGACATTAGGAATTGCTGGTATTTCAGCATGTGAAATTGACAATTTAGTGCTCTCATAGCTAGAGTAGCTGAGGTGTAAACCTTCTTCCCCCACCTATCTAGTGCTCTGGAGTCCCATTCAGAGGGTACAGGATTTTTAGCCATAGAAGCCTTAGCCCCTTTGGGACCCTGGGAGATTGTCTCTGGGTCAGCAACAGGGCTTTTGTAAAGGAATTTGTGTGAGTCAGGCAATCTATAATATCTATCTGGTTTGGCTGGAGCAGAAGGCAGAGAATCTGGATTTAGACTAGATTCTAAGTAAACATAATCCACAATGTCTAAAACTGGAAGGATAGCAAGTGGTCTGTGCTGGGGGAGTAAAAGAAACTCTCAGAGCCTTTTCTTTGAGTCGGAATAGTCCTGACCTTCCCAGTGGAAATGTTCCCTCATGGTATGTAAGGTTTCCCCAAAGGAGTAGTCTTCAGGGGGAGAAGCTGAGGGAATGGAGTCTTCAGCATCAGAATCGGGAAAGGAGTAATCCTGTTCCTCAGAGGAGCCTGAGAAAATAGACACTTGATCAGAGGAGGCATAATACTCCTCTTGTCTAGGCCTTTTGTCTGGGGGGGGGGTGGGAACCCCTGATTAAAGAAATCAAATCTTCAGCCATTTTAAGCATTTGTTTCTTAGGCATGGGGCCTTGAACTGGAGACTGATGTGCAGTCTTTTTATGTTTTAGAGGAGTCTTAAGCTTAGCATAAGATTTTATGGTGAGAGTAGTCGGTCTGAAGACACCTTCTGTAACCGAAGGTGTTTCCGCAGCACCGGCTTCTCCTTCTGCAATGTTGTCAGTAGGGCCTAAGGAAAATGGCTGCAATTGCCTAGAACTCTCTGCTTGAGAATCCGAAGCGGTCTGGGGTTCCAATTCTGCGGTCACCAGGGGCTGCATAGGTGCCTCACTGAAAACCGGAGAACTGGCGACCAGCCCAGCCGAGGCCTCGGAGTCTGGCTTGGATCTAGGCTACCTGTCTTTATCTTTGCGTTTTTTATGCACGACGGTAGTCGGTTGCTCCAACGGCATAGTGTAATTAAATTTCCTACCGAAGTAGTGTCATGCGAAATCAAAGCGTCGCTTTATAGTTCGCTTATTGAACCTAGCACAAAACCGACAACCAGTGATGTCGAGGTCTGGGCCTAGGCAAGGTATACAATAAGAATGAAAGTCCTTATGAGGTATTTGCTTCCCACAAGAAATGCAATTGTTAACTTTTTCTGACATCGGACTGAGGCAAGAAAAGGTTCCCCAATGGGGTACTTAGCTTTGAAGACTTCGGACTGAAATTCGATTCGAAAATCGGCCGACCGGCACTTGCGAACTGCTTCTGCTTTGGGCACCGTGCGGCAAGAAAGACTGAAGAAAATGGCGTTGGATGCCTCTTATATACCCCTGGCGCACTGACGTCAGGGAAGAAGCGACAGCAACCGACGCCGGACCAAGACTTTGGAATTCAGGCTGACTGCGGGCCCGCCTGACGACAGGATAACCCAAGTGTGATGACTGCAGTAGGGTAACCCGATGAACATCACAAGCTGAAGGAGATATCACAATAGTGAGGAAAGAAAGGAACAAAGAAAAAGGGTTGGCATGGACACAAAAGGGTGGGGGATACCAGGTTGGGGATAGGATGGGTGCTTGTAGTTGCAATATTTGCCAGCGGAGACCCTGTGGGAGATAACTTGCAACCCAGGGTACTGTCACTTCTGGGTCCTGTCTCAGATGGTGGAGACAGTGTTAAATAGTTAAATAGGGATGCAACTCAGCAAGCCACTGGAGTAGGTTAGAAAATTAGAATGGCCAATTTAGAATTAGAGGGTCCAAAGAGGACATTTTTCTACTTACTCCACCCTTATCACACCAATCATAATGTACAATGCTGCCTTCGCTATGCACCTGACCAGGCATATGCAACAACTAGGGCAACCTCAGAGGTCCCTTAAAAAAAGAATTTAAGGTGCAACAAACCTGCCTTATGCATAGCACCTTAAAGCCCTTTCACTCTACTTAGTCTCCTACAGACTTATTGAGGGGTGATCTATGCCTAGCTTACAAGGCACCTGCAAATCCCACATTTATGAGTCTCTTGCATACTCATAAGTCAAACAGTACCAGAAATACAATGTCTAGGGGACCTGAATTTTCTCTGTGACTTGAATAGAACATGCCGGAGAGACAGATACTATGTCAAAAGGACTGCCCATCTTATGGAACATCCATGTGAAGCTGAGTTTCCCTAGTACCCAACTTAAGCACAACATAGACCAATGGATGGAGAATAAGAAAATTACACTGGGCCTGGCACCCATGGCCCTCTTAACTAAACTTAAGCCAACCAAATTAGCAGCAGACAACCTCCCAAGTGAATACGTACAAATCACAGCTGATGCGCTAGCCTAGCCAGTATCCATCTTAATTAACCAATCTCTGTCAGAAAGTTACGTTCCCACACTGTGGAAAGTATCACATATAATTCCCCTCCACAAGGCGGACCCTCCACAGAACTAACCAATTACCGCCCCATAGCTATTCTCTCTCCACTCTCCAAAGTACTAGAGAGATGCATGCACTCTCAGGTCTCAGACTACTTCCTTACTAACAACCTCCTTTCCAATACTCAGCATTGTTTCCGACCAAACCATAGCACCACCACTGCCTTAATCTCCTTTACTAACACTATCCTTCAGCATAAAAAGCATACTTAACCTCCCCAAAGAAAATTATCATGTGGGCTGCCTACCTGATATAATGAGTGACCACTGCCCCACTTTCCTCCTTCGTAGACAAGTAAACATACCCAAACCTACACTATATAAGGAGACCAGAAATGAGCACAAGGTAAATCCACAAATCCTTAACAGTATGCTACAACAAAGTAAATGGCACCTACTACAAACCCTACCATTAGACCAGGCAGTTGAATATTTTAATAATGTTTTTATGAAAGTGCTAAACATACTAGCTCCCATCAGGAAACATAGAACTAAGGTTAACTATGTCCCTTGGCTAAATAGGACAACAAAAGTACTACTAAAAGCCAGAGATAATGCCTGGAAGAACTGGAAAAAAAATAACACCAACCAAGATAAACAAATATATCAACAACTTCGGAACCAGGCCAAAAAACAAATAAAAATGGACAAACAAAACTACTTCCTAGGGATCCAAAACAAACATTCCAAAAACCCCAAAAAGTTCTGGCAGGCTTTAAATTCCTTTCTAAAACCCGGCCAAACTACAACCCCAGCTCCCAACACCAACAATGATAAAGACAGCATAGCTTCCCCGTTTAACCGTCACTTCACAGACTCTATTCTATCATTATCTACCCAGCTATCCAACAATAAACCCATACTCACCCCAGCTATAGATCACAATAATATACCCCCCTTTACCCTCTCACCCATATCTACCTCCACAGTAAAAAAATACTCTCAAAACTAAAACCACCACTCTCACAGCAGATGGCCTACCCACTACTTTCCTAAAATTAGCTGCAGAATCCCTAGCCTACCCCATCTCACTTCTTATAAACTGCTCCATACAGGAAGCCTACATCCCCCAACTATGGGAAGTGTCATACATAATACCCCTACACAAAGGAGGTAACTCCTATGAACTATCAAACTACCGCCCCATTGCTATCCTATCCCCCCCTTTCTAAACTCCTGGAGAGATGCATTCACACCCAGGTGATGCACTTCTTAACCTCACATAATCTCCTTTCACTCACACAACATGGATTCCACCCAAACCATAGTACAACTATTGCTCTTCTCTCCTTTACCAACCAGATCAATCAACTTAGAAAAAACAACAACTTTGTATCAGCCATTTTCTTAGATCTATCTAAGGCATTTGACATGGTCTCTCACAACCTACTTATAGACACTCTAACCGCCATCTCCTTTGCCCCCTCTGATAATTCCTGGTTCAAAAACTATCTCTCTGATAGAAAACAGTCAGTAAAATGGCAAGGCATACTATCACCACTACTACCAACTACTGTAGGTGTTACACAAGGATCAACACTAGGTCCTTTACTATTTACCATTTTCACCAACAAACTACATACCCTGCATGCATCACTTATACAGTACGCAGATGACTCAACCCTAATCTGCTCAGCCCCAACCATAACCACTCTTCAGAAACTTACCCAAGAATCCTTCTGCTCCGTAGAAAATGGATTACTGATATACACCTTATTATAAACCCCAAGAAGACCAAATTACTTCTATTCACCCCCAACAAATACAAAACCACACCTCTTCCTTTCACCATCAACTCCAACAATGGCACATTAATCTCTCCCTCCCCCCCATACTAAGCTACTCGGTGTTGAAATAGATCAGGATCTTAACTTCAATGTCCACATCTCTCAAACCATTAAAAAGATTCATAAAAAATTAGGAACTTTATACAAACACAAACAGTTTCTATCAGACCAAGCCCGAATCACCCTAGCCCAAACCCACCTCTTGTCTACCCTACTATATGCATCACCAATCCTAATTCACATCAGGAAAACAGACCTTGACAAACTAGAATCCTGCTACAATAAGACTGCAAAATTTGCCAATAACTCCACTTTTAGAAGTCATCACTGCCTTAAAACACCTACAATGGTTAGAGCTCCCTCAGCTAATTAGGTATCACCAATTGGTGCTCACCTTCAACATACTAAAGCATCCCCACAAAACGCCAGCCCTAAACCAACTACTAAACCAATACTCAGCAAACCATCCTCTACGCTCATCAAACAAGACCCTGCTCAGCATATCCAAAGCCAACAACACTGCAGGGAAAGCCTCTTCTCTCATACCATCGCTAAGGAATGGAATAAGCTCCCCCAAAATATATCCTCAGCAACTTCTATCTCACTGTTCAAAAAATCACTCAAGCCACACCTCTTGCAGTCATGGTTCTGTCCTTGCATTACATAAATGCTTTCCTAATCCCCTCCATTTCTTCTATTCTCCTTCCTATCACTGCTCACTATGCCTAATACTCAGTACTTCAAAAACTCCTAGAACAGGACTACTTTCAGCTACTTTTTCCTACTATATTGCCTTCTGTGATGTCACTTTGATTGCATCAGTTAATGAGTATATTTCTTGTTTTCTTTTCCTTCCCAGATAACCAACATCCAAGGTCCTCTTTGTGAAATGTAAACCCACCTGGAAAGATCTATTGCATTAAATATTTCTTGATTGTACATATAACACTGTATGAAATTATTTTTCTTTTCCTTCCCAAATAACCAACATCCAGGGTCCTCTTTGTGTAATGTAAACCTGCCTGGAAAGATCTATTGTATGAATTTTTTTTGATTGTATATATAACACTGTATAAAACTGTTGTGGAGCTTTTCTCCCTGGGCCTCCGCTGTAAAGGGACCTCGTTCCAGTCGGACTTTCCCGGTAAACAAATGTAAAATAAATAAATAAATATAAACATTGGCTATCTCTCCTCTGCTACTTTCCTAAACCTATCTAAAGCATTTGACATGGTCCCACACAAACAATTTATCTCTGTCCTCAATAACCTATCCTTCTCTCAGTCAGTCACCAACTGGTTTCAGAGTTACCTGTCTGACCGCCAACAATCCGTTGTATGGCAGAATGACATATCTCCCCAACTACCTGTCTCCATAGGGGTTCCCCAAGGATCCATCCTTAGACCCCTACTCTTCTCTGTTTTCACTAATAATCTAGCCTCTGCCACCAAACAAGGCACACTCATACAATATGCAGATGACTCAACCATCATCTGCTCAGCCCAGTCCCTACCCAAACTGCAAAAAGTCACACAGGAAGCCTTTTCCTCTGTTGAAACTTGGTTATCCGATGTCCAATTAATACTCAACCCAAACAAAACTAAACTACTCATCTTCCAACCCACCAAACATACTCAAAACAACTCTCACTTTAACATCACAGCAAAAGACAACACCACTATATACCCAACTGAACACACCAAATTGCTAGGAGTGGAAATAGACAAACTAAAATTTGACATTCACATATCCTTGACCATAAAAAAGTCCACAATAAACTAGGAGCGCTATACAGAAATGAGCAATTTCTCACCAAAGCAGCAAAGATTTCAATAGCAAATTATATAGCAATACATATATACAATACATAAATACATATATAGCAATAGCATACCTTATCTCCACCCTACTTTATGCCTATCCAATCTATACCAACCTAAGGCAATGCGATTTAAACAAGCTGGAGACCTGCTACAACAAAATCGTCAAATTAGCCACAGGGGCATCCTACCGTAGTCACCACTGTCTCTCACTTGCTGAACTGGGCTGGCTTGAACTACCTCACCTCCTTCAATGGTATCAACTCTCACTTGCCCACAAACTAGTAAATCATCCACTAAATGTCCCATCCCTCCAGAATCTACTCCAACCTTATCGCACCACCAGACCACTAAGATCCAGCAACAAAAATCACTTGCAGATCACTAAAGCCAATAACTCTGCTGGTGAAGCACTATTCGCTTGCACCATAGCCAAATTATGGAACTCCCTCCCACCCACAATTACCTCCATACCATCATGCACCCACTTCAAAACTTTACTAAAAGCGCACCTAAAAACATGCTGGCTATGCCCTTGCAACTCCCACTCTAATATCACCCTCCCCATCCAACCACTACCTTTCTTTCCCCTCCACTAACTACCTTGATTATAGCAAGCACAGATGCTCATAAGCCAGTACTTATTATACAGCAGGAACTTCTTCTTGTAACATTTGTTAATGTCTGTTATGTACTTCACAGATAAAGATTCTAGTTGTCTACTGATGTACTATGTTCTTCATCTGTAAATATGTTGTAAGTAATTGCTATTTAAATTGTTAATCGCCATGTAATCCAATGTAACTACTCTCTGTTTATTTTAACTGTGGAGCGTTTCTCCCCGGGCCGCCGCTGAAAATGGACCTACGTCCAGTCGGACACTCCCGGTCAACAAATATAAATATATAAATAAAATAAATAAATAGTGAGTATGGTATTGGTTTGGATGGGGATTGTTTCCAAATACCTAGTATGAGTTTCCTGAGTCACACAGGGGTGCCTATAGCTTGCAAGGAAGTGGCATTACATTTTGCCTATGGAGATTTGAACATAGAAAAGCTCAAGTGCATTGTCCTGTTTGCCTATGGTAATTTGAACATGGAGAAGCTCAAGTGCATTGTCCTGTTTTACCAGCCTTGAGATATACTTATTTTTGATGTAAATTGAGACATATCTATCTTTAGTTCCAGTCTGAGTAGTAGCTGACATAAATGTGTTGAAAGCATTATAACCTTGCACTGTGTGCTCTCTGCAGCTTTAAACCATGTCTCAGTGACCACACAGACGTCAGTGATCTCTAGGGTGAATAGAGCTTCTAGTTTTTAGACTCCTACCATTGAGCAGTAATACCTTTAGATTTTCTTGGTTTTGGTTTGTTATGTCAGAAGTACCTTCAGTTTGGCATTGCCTAAAAAGACAATATGGGGGAAGACAATGTTTTACACTAATATTCAAAAACCTAGAGGGGAGAGGTGCAGACCATCCCTGGCAAAGCAGTGTGGTCTGTTGACCATCTCCTTTCATGCTGACAAATATTGCACTCCCTTAGAATGACACCAGAAACTAACCCAATTATTAAGGTCAGTCATTTTTTGTTCCTATTGTGGCATCATCTCTGGAGAAGGTAAAATGCTGCTCAGTTCTAGGCTCATACCAACTTGAGACACATATTCCAAGAGTTCCATGCTGTCTGTCTTCATATGTCTCAGGCCATTTAAACCCACATGGACTATGACCAAGTCATACTGGTAGTTGTGGTTCCATGATCTAAGAGCTTGTGTAATGTGGCAGATCCTAGCACCTGATAAGCAACTAACTGCGACTTTCTCCTTACTCAGCCTGGAGAGACATCAGTGTGTCTCAGAACAGAGTCTCCAATGGCTAGAATGCTAGACTGTATGGTGGCTTGCCTCATGGGCTTAGAAGTAGAGGCTCCATGAGAAGGATCTGTATGTGCTGACATGGGTGTTGTTTTGAAAGAGTGCATTCAGGGCTGTTAAGGGTATTTGTTATGTCTACTTTGTCTGGGAGGTCTTTGGGGTTTATAAAGGTTACATTTAATTGTCCCAGCATATGTGGGTCTATATATCTGCTTTGAATTGAGTGTGATGGGTGTAAAGTGTTTACTACTGACAGCCTTATTCACATTACTAGTACTTTTATGTGAGAGCTTTGCCTCCAGTGACATTGTATACATACATCTGTCACATGCCATATCAGTTTCAGAAGAAACAGGTTGTCAGTAAACATGAGGCAGTTTCTTCATAGTCTCAGGATGCCCATATCCACAAAGCTGATAGTGGGAAAGGTCATATCCAAAGTAAAATACCCTATTTTGTTAATTAAGCAGCTGGAGTAAGAATATAAAGCAATGCCAGGAGTATCCAGTTTGCAACTCTGGGGGGGGGGGGGGGGGCAATTGTTGTCACTGCCAATTAGTTGTCCTGTGTACAAGAAAGTATTGGTGAAATTTCAGTCATGCTTTTACAAGAAAAATGTCACTCAAGTTGTTTGTGTCTATACAGGGCACTTCCACACACTTGAGGGGAAACTAATAAGTAGACCCTGAGGATGTATGGATAAAGTATTTAAGCAGATAATAATAAGTAAGAAACAAATCAAGCACTACTTACTGAAAACAAAGAATTAACTTGTCAAGAATGATGAAGAGGGGAGTCACATGCTGCTACTAGTGCTAGTCTAACCACAGCTTCACTCTGCTGGGTACAATGCTCCTTTACTTCTCCTCTTACAAGAAGCAAAACATTCACACCAAGCCCAAGATGAGAAACAGGCCATAGCCTGTTTGGTGATCCAATTTCTTGTCCCAGATGAAGCAAGGGTCTGTAGGCTTGCTAGAGTACTTTCCTGGTAGATGCCTTGAATAGCAAACAGATCAATAAGGAAAGTCAAAGAACAGGCCCGACGAGAAACTGTCAGGAATTAATGCAATCTGCTCCCTCTCTCACCAGTAGCAAAATATAAGCACAAATTCAAAGTTGGTACCTATGAAGCACTTATTAGGCTTTCCAGTGAACAGAAGTCTCCAGGAAATAATATCCTTGTGTTTCTTCTCTCACCATGAGCAAAACAGAAGCATTAATCCCAAGATGACTACTGAGAGGCAGAATGTGGCCTCATCAATAATTGGTGTTCTTGAAGTAGACGTTGCAGATTTTAAAGGTAAGATGGAAGTATATAGATATGAAAGAGGAATAACGTAAGCCTTAGCTATTTAAGAGCCACTAATTTTAAGAGAGCAAAATAGACTGGAATGGGGGTAAGCACTGTATTCTGACTCTATGGAATACAGTGGAATTGTCAATACATTTTGATACTTGAAGGAGTGATTTCACAAAATGATAATTTTGTGCTTACAACAGCCAATGAAAGGGAGGAGGTAAGGAAATATATGGTCAAATTAACATAAGGGGCAGGCAACTAGAAAGACAGTTGAGTTAAAAACCACATCAGCTCCAGGGTGGGAAGGTGGGAAAACAATTTGTGTGTGACTCAGCGAGCTGTGGTCTCTTTCTTAGTTTAAATATGCAATGAAGTGCAGAATACAAGTAAACCACACCAAATCACAATATACAAAATAGAAGAAGGCAATAATGTAATACAAAATGCAAGAAAGGAAAAGCAAACTAACTTTCCCCTAACAGCAAGTTGTGGCAGAGTCTGGGTGAGCTTTTCAGATATGACATTTCCAGTTTGGGAATATGCATTTCAATACCTAAGGCTTATACATTATTTAGTTATGTAAATATTCTCTGCATGGCAACAAAAAAGGCTTTCAGTGTTAGTAATTCTTTAACAGTATGCTTATTAAAGCTTACTTGCATCTTACAATCTCAGACAAGCTTACCTGATGGTCATTAAAGCACTGATACTTAAACACAGAGCAACAGAGTATGCAACATGCATTTTCTGAATAATAATAATAAGCATAAATCAACAGTATAAAAATATGACAGAAAAACAAAACATTCTGCAAAATCAAGGACACATGAAAAGCCACTGTAGTACTTGTGTCTACCTTGGATGGGGGGATACTATGCACACTTATACTGCATAACTGCTCTGTGCCTTGCTTGGACACATCCAGAGTCACTACATGGGGGAGTGGGTTGCAACAAACAAGTCACAATTTGAAATGTCTCTGTCTAACGGTGATGGACTTGACACATTTGTCACACCTCTCAACCTCAGAGCAGGAAATCTGGACAAAGCCATAAATAGAAGTGGGACAAAAGCCCAAAAATAAGGACAATTTTTAAATATTGCTCTTATAAACTTAGAAAGATAATAGTATGAATTAGTATGAATTTTCTGGAGGGTATGAAATCTGAAACTCAAATGTCTGTCATTATTTTCTAATTTCAATCTTTAATGATTTGCCACTAATTTGCCAGAAAACCACAATTTTATGAAAAACGGACCAAAATTGTGATGCAAAAATAAAAAATAGCTACACAGTATAGCTGGGAACCTATCATAGAAGGGACACTTTTTAATATTAGTACTGTTAAGTTGAGCAGCTGGCAAAATAAGAGAATCTTCATGCATTTCTGAAATAAAAGTAATCTATGACTCTGATAATTACAATTATTTTTTATTGTAAACCCTCCACATTTTCTTCCAAAATTGCCATGTTATGGAGGGGTTATCAGGGGAGAGCAACATTTTGAGCCAAAGTCGGGGACAGTTGAGAGGTTTGGATATATCCAATTCTATAAAGCAATTTATTTTGCGTGTACCTCTCAACCTCTTAACACAGAAAATCTGGACAAGGCCAAATATATTGGGGGAACATACAGACAGTACTAAAAACTGCTGTTGTATAAACTTAGACAGTTGATAGAATAACAGGTCTTGTTTTAGCATGCAGTTTTATGAAGGGTATGAAGTCTGAAACTCAATGTCTGTCATTATTTAGTGACTTCGTTCCTAAATGATTTGCCAGAAAACCACAAATTTTATGAGGAACAAACCAAAAATAAGAAGCAAAAATCTATTCATTCTATAAAAATTTGGACAGTGGAGAGGTATAGTTAAGCCGAGGCTGTCTTTGAGTTTACAGCCCTTCCCCCATCACAAAATCATGGCCGAATGGCACCTCCCCCCTGCAGCCATTCCAATGCCCCATTACTTGGCTATTTCACCTCATTTACCATAAACACTGTAATGTGCATATTGCTTTACTTCTGCAATGATATGGATATCATTTAAAAGTTGTATTTTACATTTTACAGCACAATAACTAATAGACATCTGCTAAATAAAGCAATGCAGTCTCACAATGAAAACAGACTTAGCATTAAAACTTATCTGCCCTTGAAACTCGCATTCATTGAAACAGCACTGAAACCCACATTCAAAGAAAATACATCTGGCCAGTGGCAGATAAATATTAACTTTGGGCTGTTTTCAAATCATAGGCCCCTTGCACACGAAACATACATGTGTTCTTTGATACACCTTCATGATTGTATTAAACTATATTTTAAATTTGTTTTGAGCATTTTTCCAGTAAACAATGAAACAAAATGCATGCACCAATAATGACAAAACTGCCCAGTTCAGAACATTTCCATCATAAAAGTCTACTCAAACTTCTACAACCCACCAGTATCAGTAAATATGCACAGTCTCTGCAGAAGCAAATGTCATCCAAATAATTTCAAATGAAAGAGATCTGTAACTAATGAAGAGGTTGCTGCTAGCAAACAACTTTATATTTCATTGTTTCATCTACAAATAAAGTGCCTGTTGCAATTGAGGAATAAATTGCCCATGTTACATTAAATAAATTATATGCTAGTAATATTGCAATAGGGAATGGAAGGCAAACTGAGAACAGGTTGATAGTTACTAGGTATCTCTGCTAAAGAGGACATTTTCAGGACTGCAGCATCCGCACCCTTTAAAAGTACAACACAGTACAGTATCAGCAATGCATCTATATACTGTGGGAGTAGAACCCACAGCCTTCTGCATCAAAGGCAATTACACTACCTGTTGTGTTATTAACAATGCAAGCAGACTCAGCAAAAGCAGCACTAAACTTCTCTTCCCCAAAGCTCTTAGCTCCTTGTAAAATCCACTTGACACTCAACTGTATCTCTCAAATTTGCAGCACAACTAATCCGGGAAAAAAAACTAAATTTATTGGTGGGGTGGACAAAAGCCCCAAAATCAGGGACACATTTTAAACATTGCTTGTATAACTTTGGAAAGTTGTTAGAATAAAATGCTGTGCTACTAAGCATGTATTTCACTGCCAAGTCTTGAACTCATGACCCTGTGCACAACAGTCAGAGGAACATAAAACTATGCCAAATCAGCTGCTTCTTGAAAGACAGGAAGACGATAACTTAAATGGCTATCATTTATTGAATTCAGTTCTCACCATAACTCTCAACATTTTAGCACAAAAAAACCTGCACAAAGCCAGAAATGGGAGAATACAGCCCCAAAATAGGGAGAAATTCCAAATACTGTTCTTATAAACTTAGAAAATTGCTAGAATAAAATGTTTTGTGTTACCATGTACTTTCTGAAGAATATGAAGTCTGAAATTTAAATGTCTGAAAATCCAGAAAACACTAAAACCACAGATGTTATGAGGAACAGAACAAAAATATGAGGTAAAAATCTGAATGCTTTTCAGAAGTGGTGGTGGGCAAGTTCTTGCTACCTGCACCCAAGGTTGAAAGTTTGAACTTGAGTTACTCTCTCTAGCCACAACCAGTTATAGTTAACTGGGGCATTTTACACACACACACACTCACACACACACACACACACACACACACACACACACACACACACACACACACACACACACACACACACACACACACACCACTAAAGCAAGTACCTGGAGATAGCTCTATCCGATAGCCAAGCTTCAGCAAAAGCAGCAACCAGTAGTCTCGAAGCAGCCAGCCATTTCCTCCATAACCTTCATTAGAAGCAGACAGCCATTCCTCCATAAGCCTGTGCGCTGGAATGCTGAGCATGCATCCATGCACTGCCTCTATGTGTTCCAAGCATGCAGTCTGATCCCCTTCAAGTCTATGCAGTTATAACTGCATAGAGTTCTTGGGCATCTATCTTTTGAATTAATCTGGACTGGTTAAACAGCAGTCCGGATTTGCTATGCATTTCGAACATACACAGACTGCAGACCTTGCACTCCGATCTCCTTCCAGTCTATGTGGTTGTAACCACACAGCCTTCTGGGGCATCTGTCTTCTGAATGAATCTGGACTAGTTAAACAGCAGTTTGGATTCGAGTTTCAAAGCATGCATGCATGAGTTCCAGAACTTTTTTTATTTTGGTTTTCAGCTGGGGGGGGGGGGGCTGCAGTCCTGCAGCGCAATAGCATGAGCCACCACTAGTGTGCACCTATGTGTGTGTGTGTGTGTGTGTGTGTGTGTGTGTGTGTGTGTGTGTGTGTGTGTGTAAAAAAAAAAGGCTTGCGTTTATTTTCCCAGTTAGGGGTTGCCACAGCGGAACTCCGGTCCACTAATGATTGGCAGTGGTATTTTACAGTGCCAAGTTGCCAGCCCGACGCCCAACCTTCAAAGAAGGCTTACCTGTTCACACATGCACATATCTGCATGTCTTTAGACATCACTCGACTGTGGGGAGGACATGCAGACTCCACACAGAAGGCGCTCCAGACGTGAATCGAATGGGTGACCCTCTTGCTGTGAGGCGACAATGCTAACCACTGTACCACCGCAGTTCATGGGTCTATATCTAGTATTTGAAGACACAAGTCTTCGAATATGAATTCATCGAACCCTAAACACCGAAACGCTACAACAGCGAATGGCCAAAACCACAAATTTTTTCCTAGGGAAAAATTCCAATTGGCCATACAAAAAACACAAACACTTCAAATGTAATTTAATTTAAGTGGAGGGCCTCACACCCCCTAACTAAATACACTAACTCTGAGATCGCTCAACGTTGGGGTAAAAGGCAAACTCCAGGAACAGCCAACTACATTTTTCCCCAAGGAAAAAATTTGCGGTTTTGGCCGTTCACGTTTTTTGTCGTTTGATGTTTAGGGTTCGATGATTACATATTCAAAGACTTTTGTCTTTGATTACGTGATATAGACCCATATATACATGTATCTACATACATATAGATACACACACAGACATATATATACACCTAAACACACACACACACACACACACACACACACACACACACACACACACATATACACACACATACATACATACACACCCACACACACACACACACACACACACACACACACACACACACATATTTAAATTCAACTCCCACATACAACTAAATATCAAAAAAACTTATCAAAAACTAGGCATGCTCTACCGACAAAATCGTTTCCTTACACCCTCTACTAAAAGCACTCTCTCTTCCACATTCCTTATTCCCTCTCTTCTATATGGAGCCCCACTCCGGACTAACCTACAATCTTCCCTCAAAACATAACTTTCCTCATGCTACAATAAAATAGCTAAATTCGCTAATGGCCACAAAGCATCTACTCACCACTGTTCTTCTCTCCACAAACTAGTATGGTTAGAACTACCCAATCGACTCATCTATTCTCAACTCACTCTTGCCCACAAGCTCATCTTTAAACCCTTCCTTTGTCCATCTCTTTCCCCTGCCTTTAAAATGCACCTCCCCAACAGAGAACTCAGAACCAATAACCAGAACCTACTTGAACTATACATACCATTACGCCCCCCCAGGTAAAAAACTCCTATCCTATAGTTTAGCACGTCTCTGGAACTCCCTACCTCCAGCTATTCGTACCACCTTCAACCACTTTACATTCAAAAAATCTCTTTACTCTCATCTACTAACCCAGTGGGAATGCTCTTGCACCCACCCTTCATAATTCAATGCTCTTGCACCCACCCTTCATAGTTCAAGACTGCCTTACTTCCTTCCTCCTCCTGCTAATAAGTTTCCTTGTATCTGCCTCTCCCATTGTAGTAACTTGCATCCTTTAACTAGCTGCCTAATCTCAAATCAAAATCATTTTTGTATCCCTTACCTAGCAACCTAACTCAAAATGCCTAGGCAATTTCATCAGTAACGTCACTTGAAAGATAGACTCTTAATGTGTAAATACTGAAACATGAATTACTTTTATAGTAGGTACCACCTGTAATGTTAGCAAGCAATACGACCAAGCGAAAGATCCAACACTGTTTATTACCCTCTCTCTAGCGCCTCGGCTCACGCCTTCAAGAAGAATGAGTATTACAAACACTTCCAGAATATTTATACCATACAAAAGCATCAATTACAGAACCAATAAAACAATTTAACAATCAAACAATTAATCACAATATATTTCATTCATAAAAATACTTTCCAGTTACATTCTACATTAATACCACTAGGTGTCAGTGTATTATACTTTAATATAAAAACAGTCTCCTTATATAACAGTTTTTGTTTAACTAAATCACTATTATTATTTTTTATTGTGATCTGTTCCAAAACTGTTGCCAATAGACCATCTGGTTGACTATCATGATAGTCTCTAAAGTGCACTGCTAAAGGACTTTCTAACTTTTTATTCTTTATGTCCCTTACATGTTCCTGAAGTCGGACCTTAAAAGCTCTTTTACTTTCTCCTATATAAAACAGTCCACACGGACATTTTAAAGCATATACTATTGCTACTGTGTTACAAGAAAAAATTCCACAAGATTTAAAAATTCTACCATTAATACACTCAAAAGTTTTACTAATATATTTACACGAAATACACTTCCTACACTGATATGTACCCATTAAACCTATCTCTATTTTTAAATTAATATTGGGACTAGAATACCTTTCATGTACTAACATATCTTTAAGGTTTCTCCCTCTTTTATAAGAAAATATAATATTTGTTGGAATAACTTCCACTAAATCTTTATATTTAAATAAAAAAGGCCAGTACTTTTGTACTGCCTTTTTAACTTCTTCTGTTATTAAATCATATGTTAAAACCAAAAACCTTTGTTTATCAAAACAATTATTTTCTTCTCTTTTCATCTTACTATTTTTATTTTTATTTACATATGATCCTTCACTTCTTGCTCTTTGTAAACTTCTTTTTCATTATAATTTCTCCTAATGAATAAATCCACAGTCTTTTTTAACTCTATTTCTAATTCATTACTATTATTGCACAACCTCATAATTCTAGTAAATTCCCCATATGGCAAAGATTTCATAAGATGAGAAGGATGGTGACTTAACCCATCTAAGAAATGTAAATTTTCAAACTTTCTATAGATTCTTGTAACTATCTTACCATTACTCATACCTTCCAAAGTCAAGTCCAAAAAATTCACTTTTCTACCCATTTGAAAATCATCAAATTCCACAATCAAATTATATTTGATCTTAGATTTATTCACATAAAAATCTTTATATAACTCCTCTACAGCAAAATTAATCATAGCTGAAAAGTTTTTTATGCCTTCATGTATAAATGGAGGGACAAAATCACTCTTAATTTTAATTTTAGATGTATCTAATTTACTATACGCAATATAACTAACTGTATCTACATAATCTGATGAACAAGAATAAAAACTATCATCTGAATCATCAGAAGAAGTAATAGAAAGCATCATACTATTTTCATCACAGGAATTAGAAACACTTTTATCATGAAAAAAAGCAGCCAAGTGCAATTTTCGTATGAACTTATAGATATCACTTTTTAAAACATGTTCACGAGGCAATACAGTTGGAATGAATTTTAAACCATTATTCAAAACTGAAACAATCTCATTGCTTAAGTCCATACCACATAAATTAATGATATAAGAAGAATCCACATCAATATCATTAACTACAGAAAAATTGTCACTAGTTTCTTCTGGTTTGTTTGTACCTTTGTGTATATGCACCTGCAAATGTTCTCTGTCCATGTTCCATTTCCCTGTCGTTCTCTCTATATCGCTCACCATCTCCAAAACCATTCCGTTTTCCTCTCCGAAACGACTGCTGGAACTCCACAGGATTCTGTGCTGCTGGTAGACTAGGAAAGTCGCCGCCTTCCCCTGGTTCACTCTCCCATTCAGTGGAAGCGTCTGAGTGTGTGTGTGTTCCGCCATTACGCTGAGGTCTCTCCTGCTCTGCAAAGCGTACATTCTGACGTTGTGCAATAATAGTAATGAATTAGAAATAGAGTTAAAAAGACTGTGGATTTATTCATTAGGAGAAATTATAATGAAAAAGAAGTTATATCATCTTTACAAAGAGCAAGAAGTGAAGGATCATATGTAAATAAAAATAAAAATAGTAAGATGAAAAGAGAAGAAAATAATTGTTTTGATAAAAAAATGTTTTTGGTTTTAACATATGATTTAATAACAGAAGAAGTTAAAAAGGCAGTACAAAAGTACTGGCCTTTTTTATTTAAATATAAAGATTTAGTGGAAGTTATTCCAACAAATATTACACTTTCTTATAAAAGAGGGAGAAACCTTAAAGATATGTTACTACATGCAAGGTATTCTAGTCCCAATATTAATTTAAAAATAGATGGGTACATATCAGTGTAGGAAGTGTATTTCGTGTAAATATATTAGTAAAACTTTTGAGTGTATTAATGGTAGAATTTTTAAATCTTGTGGAATTTTTTCTTGTAACACAGTAGCAATAGTATATGCTTTAAAATGTCCGTGTGGACTGTTTTATATAGGAGAAAGTAAAAGAGCTTTTAAGGTCCGACTTCAGGAACATGTAAGGGACATAAAGAATAAAAAGTTAGAAAGTCCTTCAGCAGTGCACTTTAGAGACTATCATGATAGTCAACCAGATGGTCTATTGGCAACAGTTTTGGAACAGATCACAATAAAAAATAATAATAGTGATTTAGTTAAACAAAAACTGTTATATAAGGAGACTGTTTTTATATTAAAGTATAATACACTGACACCTAGTGGTATTAATGTAGAATGTAACTGGAAAGTATTTTTATGAATGAAATATATTGTTTTATTGGTTCTGTAATTGATGCTTTTGTATGGTATAAATATTCTGGAAGTGTTTGTAATACTCATTCTCCTTGAAGGCGTGAGCCGAGGCGCTAGAGAGAGGGTAATAAACAGTGTTGGATCTTTCGCTTGGTCGTATTGCTTGGATTATCTTCTTTTTTATTTTGGTTGTGCATATACCACCTGTAATGTTCCATTGATTATGTATGTTCAAACAGTAATCTGTATAATTCTATAAATGCTGCAATATGAATCACTTTTATAGTATGCACCATCTACAAACAGTAATCTGTACAATTCTGGAAATACGTAATTTGAATTCTGTAAATAATGCAATCTGAATCACTTCTATAGTATGTACCAACTGTAACAGTCATCACCAGTATGATGCTCTAACTGTGTAATTTGTTTGTTAATATTGTATTATACATCTAAAACTATGTAACCTTGTTTCTGGAGCTTTTCTCCCGGGACTCCATTGAAAACGGGTGCACACACACACATACACACATATATATATATTATATATATATACATACACACACACACACACACACACACACACATATATATATATATATATATATATATATATATATATATATATATATATATGTATACTTATTTACCTTAAACTAAGACGTCCAGTTATTCATTAATGGCATATGGTTTGGTCATACGTGGTAAGAAGTGCCAAAAGTCTGCTGGAAAGCAACACGCATGCTTGAAGTTTTATTTTGCAAACTTAGCATGCAAGTGCTAAAAACTGTAGCAAAAACTGTCATTTAAAACTTCCATTGTAAGGCACATTGATTACAGTTACGACACTTCCCCATCCTCAAATATGGCTTCCACAACCTTAAAGACCATAACAGTTCAAACCAACTCAGATTCCCACTCTCTACTTCTCTCAATGCGTAGGCAATCAGGACCACCGTCAAAAACAACTGGAGTATCATCTCCAGCAACCTGGAACTCAAAAAAAGCCTTAGGGAAAGAGCCAGCCTTCTGCTACAAGAAAGGTAAATCCCTCAAAACAATGCTGGACACCCACACACACTGAGACAACACCGTTATCTCTGATACTCTTGGGACCGTCCCCTGTGGTAAATGCTTCTGCTGCAAGTATATCCTTACAAGTGATCATTTTAATATAAGCACCAGAAACACACTCCTGTGCCTCTACGCAAATTACAAATGCAACAGCACAAATGTCGTTTATTTAGGTACTTGCACCCAATGCAGCTCTTTCTACACTGGAAAGACTACCCAAAAGCTAAGCAACAGAATTAAAAGAATTAAAGAACACCTACAAGCAATCTGGCAAGCAGACCACACTAATGCCATCACAAAACACCACAATCTCAGTTGCCCCCAACACGCACTTTAAATTTTTGGTTTTAGAACATGTCTCCACATTCAACAGACACACAAACACCTTGCTAGAAGTAGGGGAACTCAAATGGCAAATTGGCCTCAGGGCAGACACACCCCCAGGACTGAATGGCTACCTAAACATTAAATGTTACCTTAAATGTATTAGATAAATAGGTGGGCGGCACAGCGCAAGACCTGCTTGCAATTAAAA
>NC_056745.1:629004324-629044324 GCF_019279795.1 Protopterus annectens | reverse complement strand
AGTTTCTGCATTGAGGTAGCTTAGATATTGGTAAGGATGGGGGAAGCGTACAGAAGACAAGGTAAGGGAAATGCCTGTGCAAGAGTGTGTTTAGTGGCAGTAGTGAGGAATTTTTTGTTCCTATAAAGTAGTCCAAGTTTTTGGTAGGTTTTTTTGATGGCCTGTTGTATGTGCAAGTCAAATTTATTTGGTCATCAATTATTACCCCAAGGAGTTTGGTGTGTGTGGCAGGGGATGTAGTGGTGCCATCTAGAGAGGAAAGAAAAAAATAGGATTTGAGGTGAGAGAGTGTGAGAAGGAGGTGAGTTTTCTTAGGGTTAAGGATTACTTCAATGTTTCTGAGACATTTTTCAACAGAAATAAAGGAATTATGCGTTAGTGTTTGTAGTTCAGAGATAGTATTGGAGACAGATAAGAGAGCAGAGTCATCTGCATATTGTATTACAGATGAGAGACTGCAGGATGAATGTAGGTTGTTGGTAGAAATGTTGAAAAGGAGCTGTCCAAGTATGGAGCCTTGGGGTACTCCTGTTTGAACAGCAAGGAAGGGTGAGAAAGCCTGCTGCCATCTAACAGCTTGTTTTCTGCCAGTAAGGTAGGATTGGAACCAGCCAAGAGTAGAAGGAGAGAAGTTTAGGTCTGAGAGTTTGTTAAGAAGGATGGAATGAGAGACAGTGTTGAATTATTTTCAAGGAATAGACGGGAGATGAGGAAATTGTTGTCCCTAGCTTCTGCAACATTTTGAGTAAAGGACAGTAAGGCAGTTGAGGTACTGTGTTTAGAGCAGTAACCATGTTGGGAGGGGGTGCGGAGATTTTCGTGAATGAGATATGACAGTAGTTGAGTATGTATACATTTTTCAAGGATCTTAGAAAGTGGTGAGAGAATAGCGAATAGTCTATAGTTAGGGGGTTCAACAGAGTTGCCACCTTTATGCAGAGGAGTGGTATAGAAGGATCTTCATATTTCCGGTACTGTAGCGGTTGATTAAGATCGATACTGGGTATGCAATAGAGTCAGCAGCAATTTTCTGAAATTGAGGGGGGGAGTTTATCAGTGGAGGGAGAGCAAGGTTTTAGTTAAAGAAACAGGGATTTGATTTATTTAATAGAAACAGGTCACAAGGTAAAAGGCTGAGAGTCAGAGGAGCATAGAGGTTTAAGGGGAGGTGAGGGTGACACAGAAGAGTTGGGAAGAGCAGAGTTACCAGAGGGTAAGAGTTTATTGATGCTGTCTATGAAGTGTTTGTTGAGTAAGTCTGCAGTTTCAGAGGGATAGTGATAGGGGAAACGGTTAGGGATGGTAGGAGAACCAGTGTGGAGCAGGGATTTGATAGTACTCCAGAATTTTTTAGGGCCATTTAGGGGAGAGCTTTGAAATTTAGTGAAATACTGGCATTTATCCAAAATAATAAGTTTTTTTACAAGATTTCTGAGTTGCTTATAACCTTGGAGGAAGGTGGGAATTTTAGTGGTTTGCCATTTTTTTCATAGAGCATCTCTTTCATGCATCAAAGCATGAGTAGCTTTGGAGTGCCAGGGTGCAAAATTAGATTTAATTTTGATTTTGCGAGTTGGGGCAAGAAGGTTTACAAGGTAAATGTGGTTGAATTTAGTAACAGCATCATTGAGCAAGAGTTTTTAAGAAAGACCAGTTGATGGCAGAGAGTCTATGGTTAAAGGTTTCTTGGGGAAATTTAGTCAGTTTCCTACAGTCTCTGTAGAGATGGGGCTTAGAGACATGAGGAGACTGCCTTAAGATAGAGATGGGAGAATGGTCACTAACAGAGTTAGACAAGGCCGAAGGGTTACAACAGTTGTTTGGAGAGTTGGTCAAGATCCAGTCAATTGTGGAACCAGTAGCATTTTTACTGTAATGGGTAGGGATAGTGATCAGTTGCGAGAATCCATACAAGTTTATAAAATGTTGGGGTGAGTCACCAATAAGGGAGTTCCAATCTATACTGACATCTCCAAGAATGATGGTTTCATAGGGGATGGAGGTGTTTATCCAGGAGAGTATATGTTTAAGGATATCAATGTTTTTACCTGGGGAGATACAGAAAGAGGCAACAGCAAACATCCTATAGTTATTGATGTGGCAGTCTAGGAGCAGTAGTTCAGCAGGGGAGAAACTAGGCAAGGTAATGTCGATAGGTGTTAGCATCAGTGAAACAGAGTACAAGATAGCCACCCTATCTGCCTTTTTTTAGGTGTCCTATCAGACCTATAGATATTGTACTGAGGTGGGAGAAATTCAGAGGAATTGATATGAGGTTTTAGCTAGGTTTCTGACAGGGCCAGGATATCAAGTTTGTGTTGGGCCAACCATGTGTGAAGTTTGGACATTCTGTTGTTTAGGCTTTGGATGTTCGTTGCAGAGATAGGGAGATGTTTGAGGTTGTTTTGGGGAGGGCAGCAGATGAAGGTGGTGGGGGGAGTGAAGAGAGAGGAGGGACCAGGATTAGAATGGATGTCACCAGAAACCAGAAGAGCAAAGACAAGACGGAAAAGGTGACGGGTGGTCAGTAAGGGGAATGGGGTACTTGAGTCTGGGCTTAGGATTAACAGCGGGGTAGGCCATGAGTTTAAATTTAAGACATTGAAAAAGGGAGAGACACAAGAGAGAGGGGGCAATAGTTAATGGAGGTTGGTTATATGTTGGAAGAGGTCTGGGAAAGGGAAAGGTGGGGGAAGAGTGGAAGATATGGAGCTCAGAGTGGTAAGAAGTGCTTATGGCCTGTGAGATTAGAAGTGGGAGAAACAGCAGTAGGGATAGCACTGTGTGATGGGAGGGGAAGAGCTATAGGGGAAAATATAAAGAAATATATTAGGGGAGGGTGGTGGCTAGAAATAATCAGTGTGAGGGAAGGAACAGTATCGCGGGTTGAAAATGGTGTGTATGTGAGGAGATAGCAGGTGTGCTAGGGAGTGAAAGAGTTAAATGTGAGAGAGGCAAGCCACAGAGGAGGCAGCCCAAGTTGGGTGGGGAAAAGGGGAAAATTGGTGACAAGGTGGGAACAGTGAAAGGGCAAAAGCACAAGTTATGGTGGTGGAACGGGGCTGTGGGAATGACCAGACAACGAGGTGAAACTATAAATTTGAGGATACTTAGGGTGGGTGGAATTCAGGGGATGGAGGAGAGAAAAGTGAGACTGAGCAGAGCAAGGGGGAGCAAAACAGGCAGAACCACACCACACCACACCACAAGTAAGTTGAATGTAAGGGCCTAAGATGTGCACTCGCAGAACCACACCACACAATAAGTAAGTTGAATGTAAGGGCCTAAAACATACACTTGCAGAACCACACAGCATCACAAGTAAGTTGAATGTAAGGGCCTAAAACCTGCACTTGCAGAACCACACCACAAGTAAGTTGAATTTAAGGGCCTAAAACTTGCACTCGCAGAACCACACCATATCACAACTAAGTTGAATGTAAGGGCCTAAAACCTACACTCACAGAACCACAACACATCATAAGTAAGTTGAATGTAAGGTCCTAAAACCTGCACTCAAAGAACCACACCACACCACAAGTAAGTTGAATGTAAGGGCCTAAAACCTGCAATCACAGAACCATATCACATCACAAGTAAGTTGAATGTAAGGGCCTAAAACTTGCACTCGCAGAACCACACCATATTACAACTAAGTGAATGTAAGGGCCTAAAACCTGCAATCACAGAACCACACCACACCATTACTTTAATACCACCTTCCTAGCAATCCTAGACCAACATGCCCCTATCCGTTCCATAAGAATGAAAAATAAACCAGCTCCATGGCTCTCAAATCATACTAGGAAACTAATCCTCAATAGAAATAAATCTTGGGCTAAATGGCAGTCCACAAAGGACACAACTGATCACCAAACCTTTAAACAACAAAGAAATATTACAAAAAAAGCTATCCTACAGGACAAAAATAACTTTTATACACAACTACAACAAACATCCCTTCATCAACCACATAAATTTTGGTCTACTATTAACACACTACTATCCCCAGGCAGAGTGGAATCACCTAACCCAATAGGCTCCAACCCAGACTGTCCAATGCAAACAGCTAATGTCTTCAATTCTTTCTTCACCACCACTATACTAAAACTAGCAAATCAGCAAAACCCAGACATATCTAACTTGCCCAGTCCAAGCTCTACTCCTCCCCCTTTTCACCTTGAACCTATACCCACCTCCTATATCTCTTCCCTACTTCAAAAACTAAAACCTAATACCCCCTCAGCTGACCAACTACCAGCAGAATACCTCAAAATAGGAGCCAAAGCCATTGCCTACCCAATCTCCATATTAATCAACAGAACCTTACAAGAAGGTTTAATCCCATCAATCTGGAAAATCTCATATATTATTCCTCTTCATAAAGGTGGCAACTCTACTGATTTCTCTAACTTTCGTCCCATTGCTCTACTCTCCCCACTTGCTAAAATCATGGAGAAATGTATCCATAAACAACTTATAACCCACCTACTCCACCATCAGCTCCTAGCTAACTGTCAACACGGTTTTCAACCATTTCATAGTACCACCACAGCCTTACTATCCTTTACTAACTGTATCAACAAAAATCGTAACAATAATACTTTATTCCTCTGCTTTCTTTGTAGACCTATCTAAAGCCTTCAACATGGTTAATCATCAACTTCTCCTCCACCTACTGAAGTCCCTCTCCTTCGACTATTCTGCCATTAACTGGTTCAAATCCTATCTGGATAACTGAAAACAAGCTGTTCTCTGGCAAAACCATCTTTCTGACCTTCTTCCTACCTCTCTAGGTGTCCCACAAGGCTCAATTTTAGGTCCACTACTGTTTTCCATTTTCATAAATGACCTTCACCTCTCTATTCCACAGTCTACCTGTATTCAATATGCTGATGACACATTTGTTCTGCCTCATCACAAACTGATCTTCATTCTCACACACAAAAAGCCTTCTCTACTATTGAAAAATTGTTCTCTAACCACTGTCTTCTTCTTAACCCTAAAAAAACCAAACTACTGCTCTTTACCCCATCTCATTTATCTCCCCCTCTCCATTTCACACTTACATCCAATGATGGCATCGTTATCTCACCAGACCCCACCACCAAACTCCTTGGAATTACTATTGACAATCAACTAAAGTTTGACACTCACATAAATTCTACAATTAAATCTGCTAACAAAAAACTTGGATCCCTTTATCGCATTAAACCTTTCCTGACACCAGTAGCCAGAGCCACAATAGCTAGAACCCATTTAATCTCTACCGTGTTATATGCTTCCCCCATATATACCAATCTTTCTAAAAATAATCTTAACAATCTTACTAGATCATACAATAATATTGCTAGATTTGCTACCAACTCTCCTTACAGGACCCACCATTGTCAGAATCTAAAACAGCTAAGATGGCTTGAATTACCACTACTACTACAATTTAACCAACTTATAATCGCCCACAAAGCCCTACACCAACCCAATAACACCCCAATTCTCTCTACCTTTATAAGACCTTATAATAATTTGAAGAATCTGCACTCTGCCAACAAAATGTTGATACACACTTCCTTCTCTAATAACTTAGCAGGTGATTCCTTATTCTCAAACTCAGTTGGTAAAATATGGAATCAGTTACCAAATGACCTCACTACCCTTACCTCTCTCCCACCATTTAAAACTAACCTAAAACTTTTCCTCTCCAATCACTGGTTATGCTCTTGTAACAACCCTGACTAACCATTTGTTTTTTCTCTAACTACCTGTCACCAATCAAAATATTATTCTCTACCATAAATCTCTACTTCTAACCATTCCTTATAACTAACCCTCCTCCTTCTTCTTTGCACTCTCCTCCCTCAGTATTACTTCTTATCTGTAACTCTATTAGCCATTTTTTTCTGTCTTATTCTAATTTTTGGTAACTGCAGAGGTATTACGCCATATTAATATTATTGCCAAACGTTTTCCATGCAATGTTCAAAATGTTGTTTTAAAATGTCTATTCTATAAATGTAAAATCTAAATGTTATTGAATGTTTTTGTATGTCTCTAAGATGCTGTGCAACTGGAGCTTTTCTCCCCGGGCCTCCACTGAAAATGGACATGTATCCAGTTGGACTAGCCCTGTAAACAAATATAAAATAAAATAAATAAAGTTGAATGTAATGGCCTAAAACCTGAACTCGCAGAACCACACCATACCACAAGTAAATTGATTGTAAGGGCCTAAAACCTGCACTTGCAGAGCCACACCACGCCACAAGTAAGTTGAGTGTAAGGGCCTAAAACTTGCACTCGCAGAACCACACCACATCACAACTAAGTTGAATGTAAGGGCCTGAAACCTGCACTCGCAGAACTACACCACACCACAAATAAGTTGAATGTAAGGGCCTAAAACCTGCACTCGCAGAACCACACCACATCACAAGTAAGTTGAATGTTAGGGGCTAAAACCTGCACTAGCAGAACCACACCACAAGTATGTTAAATGTAGGGGCCTAAAACTTAAGTTGAATGTAAGGGTCTAAAACATACACTCGCAGAGCCACACCACACCACAAGTAAGTTGAATGTAAGGGCCTAAAACCTGCACTTGCAGAACCACACCACACCACAAGTAAGTTGAATTTAAGAGTCTAAAACTTGCACTCGCAGAACCACACCATAAACTTGCACTCGCAGAACCACACCATATCACAACTAAAAGAATGTAAGGGCCTAAAACCTGCACTCGCAGAACCACACCACAAGTAAGTTGAATGTAAGGGCCTGAAACTTGCACTTGCAGAACTATATCACACCACAAGTAACTTGAATGTAAGGGCCTAAACCCTGCACTCGCAGAACTACACCACACCAGAAGTAAGTTGATTGTAAGGGCCTAAAACCTGAACTTGCAGAACCACACCACACCACAAGTAAGTTGATTGTAAGGGCCTAAAACCTGCACTTGCAGAGCCACACCACACCACAAGTAAGTTGAGTGCATGGGCCTAAAACTTGCACTCGCAGAACCACACCACATCACAACTAAGTTGAATGTAAGGGCCTGAAACCTGCACTCGCAGAATTACACCACACCACAAGTAAGTTGAATGTAAGGGCCTAAAACCTGCACTCGCAGAACCACACCACACCACAAGTAAGTAGAATGTAAGGGCCTAAAACCTTCACTCACAGAACCACACCACACCGGGAGCAAAGCAGGCAGAACCACATCACACCACAAGTAAGTTGAATGTTAGGGGCTAAAACCTGCACTAGCAGGACCACACCACAAGTAAGTTGAATGTAAGGGCCTAAAACCTGCACTTGCAGAACCACACCACACCACAAGTAAGTTGAATGCAACGGCCTAAAACCTGCACTACAGAACCACACCACACCACAAGTAAGTTGAATGTAAGGGCCTAAAACCTGCACTCGCAGAACCACACCACACCACAAGTAAGTTGAATGTAAGGGCCTAAAACCTGCACTCAGCACTTTAATTTTACTTACTTTTAGCAGGAAAGACAGACCAACAGTATACAATTTTGAGGCTTTTATCAGGATTACTTGTTCAAATGTCAGACAAATAAGTAAAAAGTATAGTTGTGTACCTACCATAAATGTAGATATTTGAGTGTATTCACTGTTGCAGTCATTACACTTGGGTTATCCTGCTGGCAGGCTACCCGCAGTCAGCCTGAATTCCAAAGTCTAGGTCCGGCGTCGGTTGCTGTTGCCTCTTCCCTGACGTCAGTGCACCAGGGGTATAAAAGAAGCAACCAACGCCATTTTCTTCAGTTTTTCTTGCCCCAGATGTCAGGTGCCCCCAAATAGGTAGGCTGAAAATTATGTCAATAAGAATGCATGCACTAAAATAAAAATGTACTTCTTCCACAAGCAAATACACCACATAGGTTGTACAGGATAAAGAATTACAGATAAGTCCCAGCAAAGAAAAGGGGGATGGTAGGTGGGTAACCTGGACTGCAACAGTGAATACACTTGAACATCTACATTTATGGTAGGTACACAACTGTACTATGTTCATCGTGTTTCACTGTTGCAGTCATTACACTTGGGTTGAATCCCAAAGCTGAGGTTGGGTGGCTGGGTCTAAACAGGATTAGGAGAGGCTATAAGACCCTGCAGAACTGCAGTGGCAAAGCCTGCTCTGGATTTGAAGTAGAGAGATAAGTGGTAGTGCTTGGTAAAAGTGTGCACTGAACTCCAGGCTGCAGCCTCTAAAATGTCTTTGGTAGATACTCCTCTGAGGAAGGCTGCTGAAGTGGCTGCTGCTCTGGTTGAATGTGGCCTAATGCCCTTAGGCACTGATTTGCCATGTTGTGAATAGCAGAAACAAATTCAGTGGCCTATCCATTTTGAAATAGTCTGCTTTGAGATAGCCTTTCCTTGTGATCCTGCAGCATATGCCACTAAGAGTTGCTCAGTCTTTCTGAAAGCTTTAGTTCTGTCCAAGTAGAAGCATAGCTGTCTGTGTATGTCCAAAGAATGCAAGAGTCTCTCACCCTTATTCTGTGGGTTTGGATAAAAAGTAGGCAAATGTATGGTTTGGTTAAGGGCCACACTGGACACTACTTTAGGCATAAAGGTTGGGTTCATCCTCAGAGAAACCCTGTCTGGATGGAAAATGATAAAAGGTTGCACAGCCATGAGTGCCTGTAACTTTGAGACTCGTCTTGCAGAGGTTATTGCTAGGAGCAGAGCTGTTTTCCAAGATAAGAACTTTATTTCAGCTGTATTGGCTAGCTCAAAAGGCGTCAGTGTGAGTTTTTCCAAAACATAATTGAGGTCCCATGCAGGTATTGGTGCTCTCCTTGGGGGTCTTATGTTTTTGGCCCCTCTGAGGTACTGCCTTAGCAACGGATGTGAAAAAATAGGTGGTTCTGTATTGTAATGAGCTGAAATGGCAGAGGCATGGATTTTAATTGATGAAAAGGATATGCCTTTGTCCAGCATCTCAGTTAGGTATTGTAAAATCTGAGGAATATTTGGTACAAACGTGTCAATTCCTTATGCCTGGTTCCAAGCACAGAATCCTTTCCATTTTTCTGCATAAGATTTTCTGGTACTGGGCCTCCTGGCCTCCAAAATAACATCCATCACTGCTTTAGAGAGAGGTGTGTTCTGAATGGCTACATTATCTGCCACTCTGCCAGATTTAGGGTTCTGAGTTGGCTGTGCAGGATCTGATTGTTTTGCTGGGTCAGTAAGTGAGGAATTAGAGGCAATTTCCAGGCTGGGCCTTGAGACACGCTCTTTAGGATTGGGTACCAGTGCCGGCGGGGCCAGTCCGGAGCAATCAGAATCATTTTGGCTTCTCTTGTCTGACCTTTAGGAGTACCTTGGGGAGGAGAGGCAGAGGAGGAAAGGCATATACTGTTAGGGTTTTCCAGCTGAATGATAGAGCATCCACTTTCCATGCTTGCTTGTGATAAGTCCTTGTGCAGAATCTCTGTAATTGGCAGTTGTGAGGGGAGGCAAATAGATCTATGTCTGGGCATCCCCATTTCTTTGTTATCATGCTGAAGACTTGTGGATCCAGTTTCCACTCATGGGGATCCGTGAGGTTTCTGCTTAGTTCGTCTGCCAGAGTATTTTCCTTTCCTGGCAGGAATTGTGCTTGCAGGTGTACTTGATAAGTCAATGCTGTTTCTCACAAAGTCATGGCTTGTCTGCAGAGGGGGTAGGAATGTGTGCCTCCCTGCTTGTTTATGTACCACATGACTGTAGTATTGTCCGTCTTTATCAGTAGTTGTCCTGGATGAGGTAGATCCTTGAAAGCTGTCAGGGCATTTTGAACAGCTAGCATATTTTTTTTTATTGATATGAAGATGCATTTGGCTTGTGGGCCATGTGCTCTGAATACAGTTTCCTGCCATGTGGGCCCCCCAGGCAAAATCTGATGCATCTGTTGTTATTGACTGCCTAGCAGTGGGTAGGATGAATGGCTGTCCCTTGTTGTGGTGACAGGCCTGTGCCCACCATCGAAACTCCTGTTGCAGGCAAGAAATGAGGGTAATTAATGTTTCCAGACTGTGACTACGTTGAGTCCAAACACTTTTTAGATGCCATTGTAGCTTCCTCATATGCAGTCAGGCATATGGAATTAGTACAATGCAGGATGCCATGAAGCCCAAAGCCTGCAGAATTTTCCTTGCAGATAACTGGGTCTTTGTTGCCAACATTTTGAAGTAAGAAGTTAGTTGCCTTTGTTTGTCTGGCGTGAGATAAGCCATCTGGGCAGTTGTACTTAAGCTTGCACCCAGGAATATTATCTCTTGAGAGGGTACTAGTTTTGATTTATTTTCGTTTACTGTGTACCTTAGACAAATTAATAATCTTTTTACAAAAGCCAGATTCTTTAGTAGAATGTCCTTGTTCTCTGCTTGAATAAGGCAATTGTCCAAGTAAGGATATATTTGAATTCCTCTTTGTCTGCAAAATGCAATTACTGGTGCCAGGCATTTTGTAAAGATCCTGGGCGCAGTAGATAAGCCAAAGGGCAGTGCAGAGAATTGGTAGTGCATTGAGCCGGCTATGAATCTGAGGTATCTTCTGCAAGATTGTCTGATTGGTACATGCAGGTATGCCTCTTTTAGGTCCAAAGTTACAAGCCAAGCCTTCTTGCCCAGCATGGGCAGAAGCTGCTGCAGAGTCAACATTTTGAATTTTGGGAAGTCCAGAAATCTACTTAGAATAGACAGGTCCAGTACTGGTCTCCAGGCTTTGTCCTTCTGGGCCAAGAAAAGTCTTGAGTAAAATCCTTGTCCCTGCTCTTGCTGCGGTACTTGCTGAATGGCCCTCATGTCCATGAGGGATGAAACTTGTTTTTGTGCCTCTGCCCATTGATTGTGTGGCAGGTCTGGCATACCTTTTGCCCTTGGGCAGGGTGTGAAAGTGGAACCTGTAGCCCTGGGACACTATATTCAAGACCCATTTGTCCTGGGTGATCATGTGCCAATTTTGAGAAAATAGTGCTAGTTTCCCCCTATGGGGGCTGCCAAAAGATAAGTGTTTGGTGCTGGCAGAGGAAAGTCATTGGGACTGCTTCCTGTATGGCTGAGATTTGTCTTCTCCGCTTTTGGAGGTAGAAGCGTCCCACTGTTTAGACCTGTATGAGCCCTGAAGCTGGGATTTGCCTCTGGGGCATCTGTATCTGCCTCTTTGTGGCCTGTCTGACACTGCAAAGGACCAATTCTTTGCAGGCCAGTTTCTGCTAAATGTGGGTGGCTGTACCTGTAAGAAATCCTTTACTGTTTGCATAGATTTCGCTTTGTCCTCCATTTTCTTCAGCACCTCCTCTGCTTTAGCACGAAATAAGGTATCATGCTGTAATGGAGCATCTAATAATTTTGCTTTAACATGATCAGGCAGATTCTGTTCCTTTAACCAAGCATGCCTCCTAATGACAGAACCCGTAACTGCAGCCCTGCAAGAGGCCTCCAGAGAATCAAACCACATTGCAATGTATGCTTTCCCACTTGTTCAGTTGCATGCAATAAATCCTGCATTTCCTTATTTTCTGCACAATCAGAATTTGACAACATTTTCTGTTTCAACAGTGACATCAAGTATTGCTGATATTTAAGCATATGGAATTGACAATTCAAAGCCCTCACAGCCAAAGTAGCAGAATTGTAAACCTTTTTTCCCCATCTGTCTAGCGCCCTTGAATCCCTGTCAGAGGGGATAGGGTTTTTAGCAGTAGAAGCCTTGTCTTTGCGCTTTTTATGAACTCCGGTCGTCAGTTGTTCTGACGACATTATATAGTTAAACCTTCGGCCAAAATAATGTAAAGCAAAATCGAACCGACGCTTAATAGTGCGTTGGTTGAATCTAGAACAAAACCGACAACTAGCAACGTTGTGGTCAGGGCCTAGGCAAGGAATACAGTAAGAATGAAAATCCTTATGAGGTATTTGCTTCCCACAAGAAATACAATTGTTAACTTTTACTGGCATCGGTCTGGAGCAAGAAAAGTTTCCCCAATGGGTTACTTAGCTTTATTGAAGACTTTGGATCTGAAATTCAAATTCGAAAATCTCAGGAGTCTGCCGACCAGCACTTGCGAACTGCTTTTGCTTTGGGCACCACGCAGCAAGAAAGACTGAAGAAAATGGCGTCGGCTGCATCTTTTATACCCCTGGTGCACTGACATCAGGGAAAAGGCAATAGCAACCGATGGCGGACCTAGACTTTGGAATTCAAGCCGACTGCGGGTAGCCTGCCAGCAAGCTAACCCAAGTGTAATGACTGCAACAGTGAAACACGATGAACATCTTTCAAACAGGAATCTATGTCTGAGTGTTAGAAAGCCACAAAGGTACAGGGTATAGCTGTAAATCTTAGGGTCAGAGAGACAAATGTATGAATCAGTTTACTTTAGTTATAGGGGAAGAAGGAAAAAAATAAAGCAGAAAGAGCCCCATGGCTGACCAAAATGGTGACCTGCAGGTGTTTTCCATAGCCAACTGTCAACGGTCAGAAATGTAACAAAAGTTGTTTTGCTTGCAGTATAAAAGTTGATGCCAGTAAACAAGTTGACCAGAGGAGGAGATCATCTTGGCCAACATGATGTGTAATCTGGTTAGCTGCTAATAAAGAAGTTTTTCATCACCTGAGGTAGATGTGACTCGTCTGAATTTTTCTTCTGGCATTTTGGTCCTTCGGACCAGAAACCTCTACGAAGATACGGATCAGACCGACAGAGAGACTGAAAAACCTGTGCAGGTGAGGGTTTCTCATCTTAAGATTCCCTCGACTGAAAGCCCTCTGACTGATTTGTTGTTGAGAGGAGGCCGGCCGCTCTCTGATCCCTATCTAAGGGACGGTTTCTGAATGAAAAGGGGAAACGGAGTCTCATCTGGTTCAGGTAGGATGAAAACTAAATTTTCTTTTAATTTAATTTAATCTTGTCGACAAGGGTTTTATTTTTAGTTAAGGGTGGGTAGGATTACTTGTTAAGATTATTTTGTTAAGATCACCCGTTAAGATAGCCCCATTTTATAATAAGCCCTGTAAAATAACTTTGATACAGTCCTAAAGTAAGAAATCTAGGGGAAACATGGGTTCGAGTTGCTGCAAGTGTGAGAGTGATGTCTGTTTAAATGTTGATGCTAAGTATATGAAAGGTTTAAACAAAAATAATGTTAAATTTTTGAAAAAGTGGAAGTTGAAATATGATTTTGATGGTACACTGAATAAGAATGCCTGTGCAAAATTGGTTAGAGATTTGAAAAGAGGTGCGGGAACTAGAACTAAGAAGCAAAGACAACTGGGATTTCCCCAAGCACAAAAATGGTTAGAAGAAGCAAATAAACGAGCTATAAAAGAAAAACAGTGCCAGGAAAAAGAAAAATAAATCAAAAGGGATCACTGGTGCCAAGTGGAAAAGTAGCTTTATTTTTAGATAAGGAGGATGAGCATACAGTTTGTGCAGTACAAAGGCAGGCAACTGCCCCACCGTATGGGGAAATTGCTGCTGACGTACCGGCAGAACCTCCTCAATATCAGTCTAAAGATGTGGGATCTGTACAGCAGGGTGGGTTATTGGCTGCTCAAGGAAATGTTGTGACCCCTCCAATTTACCTGCAAATTCCCGTAGTACCCAAGGTTGCTTTGCAACAGGTGGACCAACCTATGCAGTTAAGGTCAGGACCAGCAGGGCAAGGACGTTGGGCCATTAAACTTTCTGACTACTCAAAAGCTCTTCCCTTAATACAAGTTGCAAACCCACAAGCAGGGGATGTTGGACAAGAGCCAACTATTTTAGTTTATCGTCCCTGGGCTAGAGAGGATATAAAACGAGCTACAAATGGTATTCCTCATCCCAAGGTTCATTTCCAAAAGTTTTCTGAGGACATAGTTGGTATGCGTTTAAGTTATCATTTAAATGGTTTAGAAGTAGAACAAGTAATGCGACAAATCCTGGGTCCAGATTGGCACTTAGTTTGTGGTACTTGGACATGTAAGGCAGATGATGGCACTACATTAAAGCATAATTCTGGGGTGTTAGACACGCGAGTCACTGATCTGTTAAAGAGAATTTCTGATAAGTGGCGTCCAAGAGCAGAATGGACCGTAATAAATCAGTGCATTCAAAATGATGATGAATCTGTAGATCACTATATTGCAAGATTGACAGAAGTATTCAACAACCATTGTGGAATGATGATTCCGCAAGATCAGACCAATGATAGTCCGTATGAACAGCAATTGAAAAATGCTTTTCTTAAGGGTTGTAGGGCTCCGATAAGTAGTTTTATAACTAAGCATATGGTAGATCATAGAAAGTACAGTTTTGTACCTACCATAAATGTAGATGTCCGAGAGGCATGCATCTGCAGTCCTTACAAATGGGTTGTCCTGTCGTCAGGCAGCCCTTCGGTCGGCCGGATTCCAAAGTCTGGGTCTGGCCTCAGATGCCAGGTGCCCTCTAGGAAGGCTAAATTTGGATAAATGCAAATGGTTCCAAATAGTAGAGAGCAAACAAAAAATAAGCATGTATGTACCTATATACAAACAAATACACCATAATAGATTCCCCCAGCTAGCTACAAGATGGGCAAATACCCTAGGAGTACCACAGAGGGGAAGGAGGGTGGGTAATCCTGACTGCAGATGCATGCCTCTCGGACATCTACATTTATGGTAGGTACAAAACTGTACTATGTCCTTCAAGGATGCATCTGCAGTCCTTACAAATGGGTAGAATACCATAGCCAAACTGGGGGAGGAGGAGAAATAAGATTATGGTGTAGTTAAGATCCCTTGCAAAACAGCAGTGGCAAAACCTGCTCGGGATCTGGAGTATAATGGAAGATTATAATGCTTGGCAAATGTATGCACGGAGCTCCAAGTAGCAGCCTCTAAAATGTCTTTGGTAGCCACTCCTCGTAAAAAAGCTGTGGTAGTGGCTGTAGCTCTTGTAGAGTGAGGTCTGATGTTTTCTGGAGTTTTCTTCCCATGGTGAGAGTAACAAAATCTAATGCAATTTCCTATCCACTTAGAGATTGTCTGTTTTGAAATTGCTTTTCCTTCCATTCCTGTTGCATATGCTACCAGTAGCTGGTCAGTTTTTCTATTGCTCTTGGTCCTGTCCAGGTAGTAGCGCAATTGTCTATGTTCATCCAAGGTATGTAACAGTCTTTCTCCCTTGTTCTGTGGGTTGGGAAAGAATGTAGGCAGGTGGATAGCTTGGTTTAAAGATATCCTGGAGACCACCTTTGGCATAAAAGTAGGATTAGTTCTCATGGACACTCTATCTTGATGGAAGATAAGGAAGGGCTGTACTACCATTAATGCCTGTAGTTCAGAAACCCTTCTTGCTGAAGTGACTGCAAGCAGGAAAGCAGTTTTCCATGATAAGTACTGTAATTCTGCTGTTGCTGCTGGCTCGAAAGGAGGTAGTGTCAACTTTTCTAACACAAAGTTCAAGTCCCATGCGGGCAATGGTGGCTTCCTAGGTGGTTTTACATTTTTAATTCCTCTCAGAAACTGCCTGAGCAGAGGATGTGAGAAGACTGGAGGGTCCATGTTATATTCTGCTGAAATAGCTGATGCATGAATCTTAATGGAAGAATAGGACAGGCCATTGTGGAAGAGCTCTGCCAAGTATTCCAGGATGTTAGCTATGTTTACCAGTGACACATTTTCTCCTTTTGCTGCACTCCAAATGAGGTATCTTTTCCATTTTGCTGAATAATTTTTTCTTGTTGAGGGTCTGTGAGCCTCCAAGATAATGTCCTTAACCCTTTGAGATAATTCTGGGTTATTTTGTCTTATGCAATGTTCCAGGCAGCCAGTTGCAGTGTTTTTAGGTTTGGATGCAAGGTTTTGAAGTTGTTCTGTGTCAACAGTAAGGGAACTAGGGGCAGTGGCCATATTTGTTCCCGAGACATACTCCTCAGTAATGGGTACCAATGCTGCCTCGGCCAGTCTGGAGCTATCAGGATGATCCTTAGACGGTCTACTTTGATCTTCAATAGCACCTTGTGCATCAAAGGAAGAGGAGGGAATGCATATGCTGTCAGGTTTTTCCAACTGAAAGATAGGGAGTCCACCTTCCAAGCAAGTGGGTGGTATGCCCTCGTGCAGAATTTTTTCAACTGGTGGTTGTGTGGGGATGCAAATAAGTCTATTTCTGGTAGTCCCCATTTCCCTGTAATGGTTTTGAAGATGTCTGGATGCAGCATCCATTCGTGGGCATCCATGGTAGTTCTACTTAGGATGTCTACCAGTATATTTTCTTTTCCTGGTACAAATATTGCTTGTAACTGAATGTTGAAGCTCAGGGCCACATTCCAGAGGTCCATTGCCATCCGGCATAGAGGGTATGAATGCGTGCCTCCCTGTTTGTTGATGTACCACATAACTGTGGTGTTGTCCGTCCTTATCAGCAATTGACCCTGTTGAAGAAATGGTCTGAATGCCTGTATTGCCAATTTTACTGCCAGCATCTCCTTTTGATTTATGTGTAGGTGCAGCTGGTCTTGAGACCATAAGCCTTGTATGCACTTGTCCAACATGTGTGCCCCCCAACCGAGGTCTGAGGCGTCCGTTGTGATGGTCTGGCTTGGTTGAGGTCTGTGGAAGGGCAGTCCTTTGTTCGATTGACAGGCCTGAGCCCACCATTGGAATTCTTGCTTCAGGCATGGGATTATTGGAATTTGGGTTTCTAGGCTGTGCTTGTGCTGAGACCATAAATTCCTTAGGTACCACTGTAACTTTCTCATATGTAGTCTGGCATGTGGAATCAATATTATGCAGGATGCCATGTAACCCAGGGCTTGCAGGACTTTTCTTGCTGTTAGCTGGTCCTGCTTTGTTAATGCCATGAAGTAGAGAGGGAGGTGCTTTTGTTTTTCTGCTGTTAGGAATGCCATTTGGTTTGATGTGTCCAGCTCTGCACCCAAGAAGGTTATCCTTTGGGATGGTATCAGCCTTGACTTTTTTATATTGACTGTGTATCCCAGGGCTTGCAGTAGATAAATGACCTTTTTCAAATCTTTTGTTAATTTGTTTTTGCTGTCCGCTTGTAACAGGCAATCGTCCAGGTAAGGGTAAATTTGAATTCCCTGGAGCCTGCAATGAGCAATTACTGTTGCCAGGCATTTTGTGAATACTCTGGGTGCAGTAGATAAGCCAAAGGGCAATGCTGAGAATTGATAATGCTCTGATTCTGCAAGAAATCTGAAGTATCTTCTGCAATTTGGTCATATGGGGACGTGCAGGTATGCCTCCTTGAGATCTAGAGTTACCAGCCAGGACTCCTTGCCCAGCATGGGAAGAAGCTGCTGTAGGGTCAGCATTTTGAATTTTGGAACAATGAGGTATGTGTTTAGAGCGGACAGGTCTAGAATAGGTCTCCATTGTTTTTCTTTTCTTGGTACCAGGAAGAGTCTGGAGTAAAACCCTTGCCCCTGTTCCATAGACGGTACCCTTTCTATGGCTCTCATCCTTAGTAAGTGATTTATTTGTTGTAGAGCTTCTGTTTTCTGATTTGGAGGTAGGTTTGGCATTCCTCTCTTCCTTGGTAGAGTATGGAAGTGAAACCTGTAACCTTGGTCTATTGTCTGTAAAATCCATTTGTCTCCTGTGATGTAGTGCCAATTTACTGAAAATAAGGCTAGTTTTCCGCCTAAGGGTGCTTCTAGTTGTTCCCTGGTAGGCGGTGCCAGAGCCAAGTCACTGTGATTGTCCTGTGGAAGCGGTGGTGGCTGGATCTGTGGTAGTACCTCGCTGGTTGTTAGCCTGCTATTGACGTCCCCTGTAGGCACCTCTGGATTGACCCCTGCCTCTTGAGCGTCTATTCCTGCCTCTCTGGGCTCTGGAGGTGTCTGGAAAGGACCAGTTCTTGGAAGGCCAGTTCCTACTAAACCTTGGAGGCTGGACTTGCAAGAAATCCTTGACAGTCTGGACAGATTTTGCTTTGTCTTCCACCTTCTTCAGCACCTGCTGTGCCGGGGAGCCAAACAAATTAAGCTTATCCATAGGAGCATCTAGGAGCTTTGATTTAACATGGTCTGGTAAGGATTGCTCTTTTAACCATGCATGTCTTCTGATCACTGTACCAGTCATAGCTGATCTAAAAGAAGCCTCCAGTGCATCATAGCCGCATTTTAAGGAATGATGACAGACCTGCTAAATGTTATGTACCATTTCCTGAACAGACTTTTTGTCTAATGGTTCATCCGAGGACAGTTTTTTAGTTAACTGATCTAACATAAATTCCTGATACTGAATCATGTGGAATTGACAGTTTAAGGCCCTAGCTGAAAGAGTAGCAGAAGTGTAAACTTTTTACCCCATCTCTAAGGCCCTAGATTCCCTTTCAGAGGGGAGGGGGTTTTTTGCAGAGGAAGCTGCTACAGCCTTGGGTCCCTGGGAAATAGTTTCAGGATCTGCAAAAGGAGCCTTATACAAATGATAATGTGTGTCCGGAACCCTGTAGTACCTATCGGGCTTAGCAGGGGCCGGAGGAAGAGAATCAGGAGCAGTACAAGCATCATTAAATGCATCATCCACAACAGTAAGTACTGGAGGAATGGCTAAAGGCCTATGCTGTGGCAAATGCAAAAAGGTTCTAAGCCTTTTCCTAGAGTCTGAAAAATCCTGGCCCTGCCATTGAAATTGTTCCCTCATAGCATGCAAGGTTTCCCCAAAAGAAAATTCCTCAGGCGGAGAGGCAGAAGGAATGGACTCTTCTGCATCAGAGTCCTCATAAGGAGAAAAAGGGCCCTCTGGAGGATTTGTATTGTCTGAATCATCAGAGGAGTCATCTGAATAAACTGGCTCAGGGGGCTCTGTTCTAGGCCTCTTCTCTGGAGGTGGGTGAGAGGCCCTGTCTGGGTGTGGTTGGGTTCCCCTGATCAAAGAAATGTGATCCTCTGCTAGACTAAGCATTTGAGAACTAGAGCTAGGCCTGTGAGAGGGGGTCTTAGCAGGCACAGTTTTGGTAGATTTTGCTGCTTTAGCCCTGGCAAAGGCCTTAATCGACATGGATGCAGGGGGCCTAGCAGCTCCATGTGCAGGAGTAGAAATATCTAAAGGAATAGTATCAGATAAATCCTGTGAACCTGCAAGAGCAGGTGGGATTTCAGTAGCAGATTCAGGCATGCTGGATGAGGCCTCGGTAGGAGGTAAGCTTTCGGCCGAAGGAAGAATCGTGGACTCGGTTTCAGCCGAAACAGAGACACTCGCGGTTGGCTTAACCGCGGTTTCGGCCGAAACCGCGGACCGCGAGTGTCGGTCCTTTTCCTTGCGCTTTTTAGTTATTTGCGTAGTCGGAGTTTTCGACGGCATAATGTAAGCAAAAGCGGAGCTGAAAAACTCCTCAGCAAATTCCGACCGACGTCTAAGCGTCCATCGGTTGAAAGAAGCACAGGCTAGACAAGCTGCTACGTCGTGGTCTGGGCCTAAACAAGGTAGGCAGTAAGAGTGGAAATCTTTATGAGGTATTTGTTTCCCACAAGTTAAACAGTTATTCACTTTTTCTGACATCGGCTGAGAAGAAAGAGTCCCCAACGGGGTACTTAGCTTTTTAGAAGTCTTCGGTAGTAGTAATCTCTGGTTCTGACCGACCGGCACTTGCGAACAGCTTCTGCTTCGGGCGCCACGCGGCAAGAAAGACTGAGGAAAATGGCGTCGGCTGATACCTTTATACCCGAATAACTGCAGCTATGACGTCGGGTGGAGTGCGACATCAGCCGAGGCCAGACCCAGACTTTGGAATCCGGCCGACCGAAGGGCTGCCTGACGACAGGACAACCCATTTGTAAGGACTGCAGATGCATCCTTGAAGGACATCATGTAGACTGCAACCTTTGTTTGAATATGCACGGCATGCTGAGCGACATTTCAATTTAAGAAAGAAAAAGAAAGTACAAGTGTTAGCAGTAGGGGATGATGGTGGTATATTCTTGGTACAGGACCAAAGGGGGCAATGGCGCCTTGGTGACGTAAAAAAATGTGGGGGCCCGAAATGGGACACGTTAAATAAACCGGGTGGACATTCATAGAAATATGAGGGAAGGTTAAAATGTGGAAAATGTTTTAAGTGCGGTAGATGTGGGCACTTCACTGCCGACTGTGAAGAGTGGCAACACCCCCCATCAGCTTACGAACAAGGGCTCTGCATGACTATATGACAGTAAAGGAAGGCGCCAAATTCATTATTGTGATTATTGTAGAAAACAAGAAAGTGAGAATGATTGTGATGATGATGAGGCAGACACTCACTGCAATGAATGTCAAAACACTCATAAGGAAGGGCGGGATTGTGACTATGAAGTCATAAACCTGGCAAATTTGGGTATTGCTATGCATCTAGATCAAAAACCCATGATAGAGTTTTTGGTTGAGGGACAAAAAGTGGAGTTTTTATGTGATTCAGGTGCATCGTGTACACTTTTGGGTCCAGCAGTTCTGCCTCTGAACTGCAAAACAGATGAGTTTGTCCTTGTGAAAGCGGCAAACGGGAAAATCTATAAGGAACCACTGTCGCATCCTCTATTGTTCACAGATCTGCAAACAAACCAAACTGTTAGGTGTAGGGTAATTGTATCAAAAAGAAAAAAGTGGTAACACCCACCAGGGCAGAATCGAATAAAAAACTTTTGATACCACAAAGTCCAGCAGCCAAACCACGAAGGTGACACACAACAGGATTTATTAGAACAGGCAAAAGGTTGCAAATAAAGTACAGACTGACTAAGCACTATAGAATGCTTTCGCCAAACAATAAGGCATCTTCAGAGTCGTAACACAAACAGGCATCTCTCAACATTTTAAATACCCTACTTCACATTACAATTGGTTGAAGCAAACCCCTCCCACTCAAAAATACATTATTTATAAGACAATCAATAATTAAATAAAAAACATTTTATACAACTATTTCTTTGATTAAAAACTCCTCGATACTTAAATTTTATTCTAATATATATATAAAACTATAACTCATTAATTACATTCACTTTATTATAATAAATAAATTCAAAATTTCCAAAATTTATAACATTAATCACTCAAACACTTTAAAAATATTGTATAATAACCCTTTAAATTGAATTGAATTATATCTGCTGGGATCTTAGTTTTAAAATAGGCTTGATGGAGATGTGGTCATTTAACCCTGGGGGTCTACAGGTATCTAATCTAATTTGCCACTCCGTTTCTAAAGCACCAACCTTGTTGACCACATCCCCACCTTCACCCGAATCAATTACACGACCTATAACAAAAAACAAAAACTTTTTAAAAACCTTACATTTTGTTGTGTGCAAATACAGTGCATTGTGCAAATCTTTCTTTTTAATGGACCTTAGATGTTCAGAAATCCGATCTCGAAGCCTCCTGATGGTTTTGCCTCAATTGGAAAAATGAGAGTATTTCCTACTTGGATGTATTGATATGTAAAGGGGAGGGGGGTTTTACAAGCAACATTTTTAGGAAGGAAAACTATTCCAATTCCCTTTTGCATTTTAATAGCTACCATCCTTTTCATCAACGTAAGGGATTAATTAAGGCTCAAATGGTCAGAACATCTAGGTTAGTAAGTCAAGAAGAGGACTTTAAAGATGAAATGTTTAAACTGATCGGAATGTTTCTTGACCGCGGATATCCTTTAAAACTGTTATTAAGTGTTAAAAGAGATATAAATAGAGAGAGAAAAGGTAGATATGCCCCGATTTTAATGGGTGGACTAAATTTAAGAGAAGTTAAGGAAAATAAGAAGGAAGAACAGAAGGACGGCCTTCGTTTAGTGGTAAAATATAATGAGATGACATCTGTCCTTATTGAAACAGTTAAGGAAGTATGGAATTTTTCTTTAAGTGATGAGGTAAAAAAGATTTTGGGCAATAATGCCAATATAGTGTTTAGTAGAGGGGAGAACATGAAAGATATTTTAGAAAAGAACAAATTTAAAAATTACAGGTCAAACATGAGGAAATGTGGTTTCTGCAGATGGTGTAGGTTTGTGAACGAAGGTTCATATGTGTGTGTTGAAGGGTATAAATATACCATCAAATGTCCGGGACAGTGCAATTGTTGTACAAAAAATCTTGTATATCTCGCCTCCTGTTCTTCATGTAACGCCTACTATGTAGGCAAAACCATCAGGAGGCTTCGAGATCGGATTTCTGAACATCTAAGGTCCATTAAAAAGAAAGATTTGCACAATGCACTGTATTTGCACACAACAAAATGTAAGGTTTTTAAAAAGTTTTTGTTTTTTGTTATAGGTCGTGTAATTGATTCGGGTGAAGGTGGGGATGTGGTCAACAAGGTTGGTGCTTTAGAAACGGAGTGGCAAATTAGATTAGATGCCTGTAGACCCCCAGGGTTAAATGACCACATCTCCATCAAGCCTATTTTAAAACTAAGATCCCAGCAGATATAATTCAATTCAATTTAAAGGGTTATTATACAATATTTTAAAGTTTTTAAAGTGTTTGAGTGATTAATGTTATAAATTTTGGAAATTTTGAATTTATTTATTATAATAAAGTGAATGTAATTAATGAGTTATAGTTTTATATATATATTAGAATAAAATTTAAGTATCGAGGAGTTTTTAATCAAAGAAATAGTTGTATAAAATGTTTTTTATTTAATTATTGATTGTCTTATAAATAATGTATTTTTGAGTGGGAGGGGTTTGCTTCAACCAATTGTAATGTGAAGTAGGGTATTTAAAATGTTGAGAGATGCCTGTTTGTGTTACGACTCTGAAGATGCCTTATTGTTTGGCGAAAGCATTCTATAGTGCTTAGTCAGTCTGTACTTTATTTGCAACCTTTTGCCTGTTCTAATAAATCCTGTTGTGTGTCACCTTCGTGGTTTGGCTGCTGGACTTTGTGGTATCAAAAGTTTTTTAATTGTATCAAAAGTTTGTCCAGTTAATTTGCTGTGAAGAGATTTGATGCATTTGTTTGGAATAGCAGCAATTCCCACACCTAAAGGCATTGAGGCAAAAAGGTTAGCGGATGGCTTGGTGGTACAGGGAGTACAAGACTTGTTTTACTGGTATAGCCAGGACTTGATTTCAAACGGCCCGGGGAGGGTTGATACAGAGTTGATCAACCTAGCTTTAAGTAAATCTAAGAGCGGGTCACTGCAGGTTGCGGCGCACTTACACTGTACAATGTTCTATAGAAAGGCCCCTGGTCCGGATAAAAAATTTGAAAAAGAATTCTTTAAGCACAAACGTGCAAGGATAATTTTAAATGATATGTTTTGGGATACACAAGGTAATACAGTAGTGACCTGTACTTTGACCAAAGAAATGAGTTCTTTATATCGCTCAGGTTATAGCCCACATATTTCAATTACTAAAGCGGTTACATTGGGTAGATTTGGCGAAAAAGGTAATGAATTGGGACACAATGTCCGAAAGTCAGTTGAAAGATCAACAGATCCAGGTACAAAGATTAAATTGGGTGACTTGGGCACAACCAAGTGTGCACTTCAGGGATGACAAAACAGAAATGGCATGACAAATCCTTCTAACTCAAGAGGAAGACAGTGCGTTAAGTGCCTTACCTGTAGATTTATGGTCAAAAGGTAAAGGGGATGTGTGACTGATGAAAACAGCAGGTGAAGTTTGTATAACTCCAAAGTCAGGTTTTAGACCTCGTAAGCACCAATACCCGCTAAGTAAACAAGCAGAGGAAGGAATTAAGCCAGTTGTTGAGCAGCTAAAACAGGTAGGAATTCTTGTTGAATGCCCAGATTTGCCCTGCAATACTCCGTTGTTTCCTGTAAAGAAACCGGATGGGTCATGGAGGTTGGTTCAGGATTTACAAGCAGTTAATTCGGCTGTGATCCCAAGAGCACCGGTGGTCCCTGACCCCTATACATTACTTAATGATTTACTACCTCAGAACAGATATTTTTCTGTCATAGATATAAGCAATGCTTTTTTCTCCATACCACTACATAAGGAGAGTAGATTTTGGTTTGCATTCACTTATCAAGGTAAAAAATACACCTACACCAGATTGCCACAGGGTTATTGTGAGAGTCCGACAATATTCGCACAATAAATGGCTGCAAATTTAACTCAGTTTGTTCCCGCAGAGGGAAGCCAGGTTCTGTTGTATGTAGATTATATTTTGTTGGCCTCACCCACGCAGGAAAGTTGTACAAAGGATACCCTTGCCCTTCTTAGTTTTTTAGCTGAGCAAGGACATAACGTAAATAAAGAAAAATTACAATTGTGGAAAACACAAGTAAAGTACTTGGGTTATTTAATTTCGAAGGCAGGTAGACAATTGGAGAACAAAACAAAACAAGCAATTCTTGAGGCACCTATGCCACAACTAAGCGGGAGATGATGTCCTTTTTAGGTGTGACTAATTTTTGTAGAAGTTGGATCCCTAACTATGCTGAGGAAGTAGGGCCATTGACCGCACTAATCTATGACACTCCCATGGCAGCTAAAAATGATATACAGTGGACAAATACGGCAATACAGGCATTTAATAGAATTAAGCAATTGATAGCAGGATCCTCTGTTTTGGGTTTTCCGAACTATTCTAAGCAGTTTATACAAACGGTTGATTGTAAGGGAGGATATATCACTTCGGTTCTGGTACAAGTACATGGGGATAAACAGAGACTGATAGCTTTCTACTCCTCCAGATTAGATCCTGTTGCAAGGGCATTGCCGCATTGAGTTCAAGCTGTAGTGGCAGCCGCCATGGCAGTACAAGCCTCAGCATCATTAGTTTTGTTTCACCCATTACAATTGCGGGTTCCACATTCAGTAGCTACTATACTTTTGCAAGATAAGATAACCTTTTTATCTCCTAGTCGACATTTGCCATGTATGACAGTGCTGCTAACACAGCCTCATATGACCATACAAAGATGTACTACTCTTAATCCGGCGACACTTTTGCTGACTCCAGAATAAGGTACTCCACACGTTTGTTTAGAGAGCATTCATGACAAAGTGCTTCCCCGACCAGATTTAACGGATGTTCCGTTGGTAGTTTCTGATCTCGTTTTGTTTGTAGACAGATCAGCAAAGAAGGACACTGTAGAAAAAACACTAGTAGGGTATGCTGTCACCACAGAAACTGAAGTTTTGGAGGCAAAAAAGATTGTCAAACATTTATTCTGCACAAGCAGCTGAGTTGGTGGCTTTGACTCCAGCTTGTACCTTAGGGGAGGGTAAAAAAGTGACAATTTACACAGATAGTCAATATGCTTTCTCCACTGTACATGTTTTCGCTCAACAATGGAAGAATAGGGAAATGGTTACTGCGACAGGCAAACCAATAAATCACAGAGATTTAATTTTACAATTGTTAGATGCAGTGCAACTACCACTTCAGATAGCGATATGTAAATGTTCCGCACATACCAACAGAAAAGATCCTGTCTCCAGGGGAAATGCACTTGCTGATGTGGCTGCAAAAAAGGCAGCTCAAGAAAATGATTTGCTTTTACATGACAATGATTTAGATCCCGGACACCTCTTAGACTTAGAAACACTAAAAGTAATGCAAACATTAACAACACAGAAGGAAAAATGTCGTTGGGTAAAATATGGTATCACTCAACAGGATGGGATGTATAGGGCATCAGATGGAAAAATGTTATTACCCTCAAACCTTTTTAGGTGTGTGGCATTGGTTAGCCATGGACCTGCCCATGTAGGAGTACAGACGATGATTCAAATAGTGTCTAAGGTGTTTTGGTGTAAAGGGTTTTCAACTTATGCAAAGCAATTCTGTTTATCTTGTTTATTGCGTGCAAAGTATCATGCTCAGGGAGGAGTTAAAAAGTCTCAGCAGGCATTCCCCACCCCTCCATATCCATTCCACACACTCTGTATGGACTTTATTGAATTGACACCCTCAGAGGGAAAAAGGTTCTGTTTAGTCATTATTGATGCTTTTTCTAAATGGGTATAAGCTTTTCCAGTAAAGCACCCAAATGCACAAACAGTAGCAAAGCTTTTGACTACAGAAATAATTCCCTGATTTGGTTTACCAAGACGCATTTACAGTCATAATGGGTCTCATTTTGTTAACCAGATTGTTCAGAAGTTGGGTCAAGTGTTTCAAATTGATCTCAAGTATCATTGTGCTTACCGTCAGCTGGACTGGTGAAAAGACACAACGGTGTCTTAAAGAGTAAGCTCCGCAAACTGATGGCAGAAACACATAGATCATGGACTGCGTGCCTTCCTTTGGCACTCCTGTATATGCTAATCTCACCCTCCTACAAAGGACTTACACCATTTGAACTTTTGTTTGGGAGACCATATTACGTCCCGCAGTGGCAAGGATTGTTGCCAGCAGAACGTGAGGGGGGTGAGGATCTAGCGGATTATATGAAAAAGCTGCTAAATGTCAAGTCTCTTGTAACCAATGACTCCTTTGCAGATTCCAGAAATGAAACCTTGTTAAGCGTGGCACCTGGGGACTGGGTGTGGATCCGAATTGTGAAGAGAAAGAATTGGTCATCCCCCAGGTGGGAAGGCCCATACCAAGTACTTATCTCGACATCTACGGCTGTAAATATCACAGAGAGGACTTTGTGGATTCATATCACCCACTGTAAAAAACTCGAGACTTTTCCTTCTGCCATTGATATTGGTCAAACTCCACCGGACCTCTGAGCGCAAAGTCTGGCTACAAAGGGGGATTAGCCCAATAAGGGTTAGTTCGTCTCAAACCCAGTGAAGAAACCAATGGAGCGAGGTAGTCCTTAGGGAGGATGGCCATGTTCAACTGGTACTTGAACTGTTACATGATGATGATTTTGGTGGCAAAAGTAAATATGTCCATACGAGAAGGAACAGTTGCAAGAGAAAAAGGAATGGTGGTGCTGCAAGCGCAAATAGGTGTTACTACTGTGTTTAAGATGAAACTTTGTGAAAGAATTTTGGACTGTTCTAAATGGAACAATGATAATTTCTTGACTCGTGCAAAATATTTGTGCAATAGAGACTGTACATCCTGGTCAAATGTTTGGTGGTCAATAGATGTGAATGGATGGGAAACAAGTGGTGCAGTGATACCAGAGAAAGATAAAAGCAGGCAACAAAGAATAAAAAGTGCGCATTTCCAAGGTACCGAAGTAATTACTATAACCATTGTGTCACCACAAGAAAGTGATTCAGGAGTTTATGGAATCGGACTGTCTCTTCCAATTGGAACTGATCCTTTGGGGACCCTCCAAAGTACAAAGCCTTAAAAATGCTACAAGTAAAGCAGATTTTGCCTTCACAGAAGAAGAGTAATTGTTACTCGAGACGGGATTCGTACACCATAATAAATAGTTATCTTGGGTTAGATATAGTACCCGAGAAGCACATCGTGAAAACTGTATTTCTTGTGCTGAAGGTAAACAGCAACTAGCGACAGTCCCATTGATGCGAGATGAAGGTAACCTAACGTGTCTGTTAAAATTATTCTTCAACAAAACTGAAGATAAATGCAAAAATGAAACTCAGCGTTTTCCAGTCATAAGCAAAGTTGAGAAACCGCCTGCAGCGATTTCCTATCCAGGTTCGTATATGTGCATTTCCAGAAATGGCACAGGGAAGAATTATGGCAATACGGGACAGAACTATTGCAATGTTACTGTGAATGGCAATAAAAATCCATTTCTGGAGAACCAAACTCATAGTTTAGTAGACGTATGGTGGTTATGTGGAGACAACAAACTCAGATCAAGGCTTACAATTCCCTGGAAGGGAACTTGTGCACTTGTAAAGTTAATTCTGCCATTCTACATTTTCCTCGTTCCAGCAAGCAATTTTGTAAGAGAACCTGAAATAAAGCCAAAGTGGTTGAGTAGGAGAAAAAGAGAGGCACCAAAGCAATCCTTCGATAACGGTGTCTACATCGATAGCATTGGCGTACCAAGAGGCGTACCTGATGAATACAAAGCAATAAACCAAATAGCAGCTGGTTTTACATCCATCTTTGTCTGGATTCAACCTAATAAGAATGTGGACTGGATCAACTACATTTACTATAACCAGCAACATTTTGTAAACTATACCAAAGATGCATTGAAAGGAATTGCTTAACAACTGGAGGCCACTTCGCAGGTGGCATGGCAGAATCGAATTGCGTTGGATATGCTCCTGGCCAAAGAAGGAGCAGTTTGCAGGATGTTTGGGACTTTCTGTTGTACGTATATTCCAAACAACACTGCGCCTGATGGAAGTATCACTCGAGCTTTGAAAGGTTTGGAAATGTTATCCGAAGAATTGGCAGAGAACTCTGGAGTAAATAATCCCTTTACAGACTTTCTACAAGCGTGGTTTGGAAAATGGAGTAATCTCATCAGCAGTTTCCTGGTGTCTGTTGGAGTCGCTGTGGCTATCGTGGTGGTATGTGGTTGCTGTTGTATACCCTGTATCAGAGGTCTTCTACAAAGACTGGTTGATACTGCTGTTACGAAGACGATGTACTAGCAATTGCAACATACTGCTAAAAGTGAATACATTGAAATGTGACTCTTTGCAAATGTTTTTGAAGTTTAAAAGTTTGTCTTGCCAATGAAGTAATGTATGCAAAGAAAAACTTAGTTTTTACCATATATTGCTGAAATAAAAAAACAAATAAAAAGTGTTTTCAGGGGGGAAATGTTAAGAGAAAAAGTTTTTAAAACATACTGTTATTTGTCTTTTTCCTCTTCTTGCAAAGTGAACATGTTATTTGTTGGGATATGCCTATCAAAGATGAGCCTCATCTGTGAACAAAATGCAGCATTGCTTATAAACCTGAATGATATTTGTTTTCTGCTTTTCAGAATAAAGAGACTTGGTTATAGCTTAGTAAAGCCTGGGATAAGGACGCACGGCTGAGTAAGAGTTAATTTACTGAAGCAAGCTGTGTGTCCTGGAAAATTCGAGCTACCATTGTTGAACTGAACATTCTGTACTTCTTGAACATTCTGCACTAACTGTTGATTTGAGGTAATTTTTGATAAACATGTTTACCAGAGGTGTTTTCCATAGCCAACTGTCAGCGGTCAGAAATGTAACAAAAGTTGTTTTGCCTGCAGTATAAAAGTTGATGTCAGTAAACAAGTTGACCAGAGGAGGAGATCATCTTGGCCAACATGATGTGTAATCTGGTTAGCTGCAAATAAAGAAGTTTTTCATCACCTGAGGCAGATGTGACTCGTCTGAATTTTTCTTCTGATACAATCCTGTAGACACCGTTCTGCAGGAGCTGCAGTATGCTAGTGTAGGTAAATGTAGAGTTTGACTAGAAAAAGGGAAAAGCAGAGATTCCTGGGTAAGGATTAAAGCAACAACAAGCAGTTATTTTACAACAGTACAATCAGAGAGGTTTGGGGGGTAAAAGTAGCACACATCAGAGTGGACTAGTGTTTATGGCTATGAAAACTTAGTAGTATTGGACATAAGAAACACTTACCAGATTTTAAAGATATACCAGAAAAACTAACAAATCGTTCATCATTATACAACTGCAAAATAGTCAGTAAAAGCAATTCCAGTACAGCTAGCACAAGTTATTCAGGTTGTAAATGCACTTATTCAATGTGTATGGGCAATTTAAACACTAAAAACATATGCAGCAACTAGTTGCTCTGATGATTATACACTTTCTCTAGGTGCAGGTTCAGTTTAGAACACAAATATTAGGATGGAATTCAGTAAAGTCACTAGCTACTTATAAAGCTTCTGCAACAAAATAGAGCAGTCTGTGCAGTATCAAAGCCTACTAACAGGTCATTCAGTTACACACAAAAACAGTAAAAAATCCATACAATGAAGAAACTTACACTGTGAGTCACGCCAGGTCAGCCAAGGGGGAGAGACAGGGAATCCTAAGCACCTAGGTTTGAAAAAGGTGCCTGTACTATTCTGTAGCAAGTATAAACTTGTTAGTGGTAAGTGGTGGGGGAGAGAAGGCAGTAGGAGTGTTAGAGAGAGAATTTTGATTGACTCAGTACACCACACCACAAGTAAGTTGAATGTAAGGGCCTAAAACATGCACTCGCAGAACCACACCACAAGTAAGTTGAATGTAAAGGCCTAAAACCTGCACTCAGCATTTTAATTACAGACAAAAAGTATACAATTTTGTGTTTTTTATCAGGGTTACTTGTTCAAATGTCAATCCGCGGTGGTGGTGTTGCGGTAGCGTTGTTGCCTCACAGTCAGACGCTGTCCGGTTCGATTCTCAGCTAGAGCGTCTTCTGCATGGAGACATGCGTGAATGGGCGTACCTACAGTAACTCGGCGTGTAAAAATCAACTACCAATCATTAGCAGACCGGAGTTTCGCTGTGGCGACCCTTAACTGGGAAAAGCCGAAAGACACAACAGCAACTTGTTCAAATGTCAGACAGATAAGTAAAACTTTCAAACAGGAATCTATGTCTGAGTGTTACAAAGTCACAAAGGTACAGGGTATAGCTGTAAAACGTAGGTTCAGAGAGACAAATGTATGAATCAGTTTACTTTAGTTACAGGGGAAAGAGGCAAAAAAATAAAGCAGAAAGAGCCCTATGGCTGACCAAAATGGTGACCCACTTTGTTACACAGCATGGTAAAAGAGAACTTAACACATATTTTTTATGTTTGCAACCTACACTGCTTAATTAAGTTTTTGTTGTTAGAGACTGTGATGGCCAATTGCAATCCTGTAGACACCGTTTTGCAGGAGCTGCAGTACACTAGTGTAGGTAGATGTACAGTTTGAACTGTTTAATTGTTGGGAGAGAAAAATATTTTGTTGTTTGAGACTGTGGTGGACAATTGCAATCCCACAGATACCATTTTCAAAAGCTGCAGTACACTAGTGTAGATAAATGAAGAGTTTGAACTGTGAGTCATGCCAGGTCAGCCGAGGGGGGGACAGGGAATCTTAAGTACCTCGGTTTAAAAAAGGTCATATGAGATATATATATATACATATATATATATATATATATATATATATATATATATATATATACATACATAGATACATACATGCTAACAAAGCCGACAACTTACAAAAGAAGAAACACAGCACATGCAAAATAAACTTCCTTGGTATAACATAAATGAAGCAAGGACAAAAACTTCTCTGGAACTGATTTATTTTAGCACTTTCATTCTCCCTTATCTACGAACTTCTCCAAAACTGAGATTAGAATCACAACGGAAAGGAAAAATACTGTTACACAAAGCAATAAAATCAGGATGAACCAATGACATCTTAGAAATGCAAAACAGATAACACTTCCTGAAACATGAATAAAACATAAACATAAGTAAAGTGAAACACCAAGAAATCTGATATTTAGCAATGCCATCTCAATGCACACTTTACATTCAAGCTATCCTTTAACTCTGTTTCTGAGTCCGCTCCCAGTAGGAGCTGCCATCTGAGTTCCTTAGTTCCCAAAAAGTAACTCTAGTTGTTCCAGTACCATGAAATTAAATTTAACAAAAGTTGTACAGGACCTGGTATGTCTGGCCAGTCCTTTATAAGCATCATTTGCTCTTATCGCACCATAATATTCTTTGATTCTGAGAGTTTACGGCAAGTCTTTCCAACTGTGTGTGTGTGTGTTTGTGCGTGTATATACACACGCGCGCACTTCCTGCTGCCAAATTTTCTTTTTTTTTCTTTTACTGGTGGACATAAAGAGCTTCAAAATTCTTAATGTTTAAAGAATCAGTAACTAAGAACTGTGTATTGTAGTCAGCGCTTTCACTTGATTATCTCTCACTCACACTTCTTACGTTCTCACACGCATACAAACTCACACAAGCACACACACACACACACACACACACACACACACACACACACACACACACACACACACACACACACACACGTCTTTATTTTAATAATTTATTTTAATTTTACGCTCCCTAAACTGCAAAGGTCTGCTTAGCTACTGCTCTTCAAATATCCATGCCTCATAGCACCTTAATATGATGCCATAAATCATTGGACTCATTTTTCAGTGGTTATTACCTGTACATGAATACCATGTTGGAAAAAAAGAAGTTATGTACCTACCATAACGTTCCATGTTAGTTGTCTTCTTCTCGCCTTCTTTCTTGCTGGTTGTGCTCGGAGCCGATCCTCGGCTCCAACTCGGCCATCTCCAAAAGCTCGAGAGCTGCTTACTAGCTCGAGGCCACCCCTATATCCCATGATGCCTGGCGCTAGATACCCAGAGCTCATTTGGTAAGTCTAACTGCAGACATAACAATAAAGGAATCCTATCCTAGAATGCAAAAAATCCTACTGGAGAGACTACTAGTCAGAAAGGAATAGCCAGGGAAGACTCAGCCAGTGAAGAATCAAGAACTCTTCTCGGTCCACTAGGATAGGGGGATGGTGGGTGGGACGCAAGAAAGAAGGCGAGAAGAAGACAACTAACATGGAACGTTATGGTAGGTACATAACTTCTTTATGTTAAGTTGTCTATCTCGCCTTCATTTTTGCTGGTTGGGACAGCGTCCCTTGCACCTAAAAACCTGGGTGGCTCATCAGAAAAGACTCTTCAGAACAGTGGAACCAAAATCAACTCTGCTCCTGGAAGCCAAATCCAACTTGTAATGTGCAATGAAAGTATGCGGGTTGGCCCATGTAGCTGCAGCACAAATAGATTCAATGGGCAACCTGGCCTGAAAGGACACTGAAGTAGCTAAAGCTCTGATGGAATGACCTTTCGGTTTAACTGGCAGTTCTTTATTCCTCAGTTGATATATGAATGTGATGATAGAAGTCAACCACCTGGATAAAGATACTTTGGAGACCGGAAGACCTTGTTTACTTACTGCATAAGACAGGAAAAGTTGATCTGATTTTCTAATGTCCTTGGTTCTATGCAAATAAAAGCGTAGCTGAATGTGAAGATCTAACTGATGCAACTTATATTCGGCCCTGTTGGAGTGGTTAGGGAAAAACACAGGAAGATCTATGGATGGATTCAATTTACTCTCTGAAGAGACCTTAGGAAGGAAGATTAGTCCTAAGAGTAACCCTGTCTTTGTGGAACACCAGGTATGGGGGACGGATGGAAAGAGCCTGTAGTTCCAAAACTCTTCTGGCTGAAGTAATAGCTACCAGAAAAAGGGTTTTCAGGTTCGAAGGGGGGCAAAATTAGAGAAGCTAAAATCAAATTTAGATCCCACGGTGGTGGAGGATCTCTCACTGGGGCCTGAGCAGAGTGGTTCCTTTGAGAAAGACTTTGCAGATCTTATGAGACATGATACTGTTTTCCGAAAGGCCAATGTGAAAATTTGAAATTGCAGCTAAATGAACCCTAATTGTAGCGGAAGCGGACCCAGCATGGAAGACTTCTGCAAGGAATTCCAAAATGTTGTATATAGGGGCTGAAAAAGGGTCTATACTTTTAGCCTCTGCCCAGGAAGAAAAACGTTTCCACTTACTAGCATAAGTATTTCTAGTGGTAGACTTATGCGATGATAAGATGATTTCACGCACCGAGTGGGAGATGTTCGGAAGCCTGGCTAAGGTCGGAAGTGGAGCAACCAAGCAGTGAGCTGGAGAGACTGAAGGGATTGGTGCAGCCCGCCCGAATGATGGATCAGGAGATCTGGAACTGGGTCCAGAGTCCAGGGCTGATCCAGAAGGTGATGATGCAGGAACAGAAACCAAATTTGTCGAGGCCAGAAAGGGGCAATGAGGATCATCTTACATCCCAATGCAGTAGCTTTCTCTATTAGTTGGGGAATAAAGGGAAAAGGAGGGAAGGCATAAAGAAGTCCCGGAGGCCAATCGTGAACTAGAGTGTCTCTGAGGAAGTGTCTGGGAAGAGGGAATTGTTGCACTTGCTGTTGAAGGGGGAGGCATAAAGGTCGCAGCAAGGTTGACCTCATTTGCGGAAGATTTTGGCCGCCGCTGTCCGATTGAGAGACCACTCGTGAGGCATGAGAATTGCTCTGCTCAGCCTGTCCACTATAACGTTGGACTTCCCAGGGATATGTGCTGCTATCAGAAACCATTGGGAAGAGATCGCCCACTGCCAGAGTCTGAGTGCTTCTCGACATAGGGGGTAGGACCTGGTTCCACCCTGCTTGTTGATGCACCACACTACCAACATATTGTCTGTCTGAATTGCAATGATCTCGGTGGGAAGAGAGTTCTGAAGAGCTTGCAACGTCAAAAGCATGGCCCTCATCTCCAAGACATTGATATGCAGATGGTACTCGTGAGGCTGCCAGGTGCCTTGGACTGTTCTGCCCTGAAAATGCCCCCCCATCCGATCAGGAAGGCATCCGTGGTCACCGTAGCCGCTGGAGGATGAAGAACAAATGGTCTGCCCTGGGGTACTGATGGGGAAACCATCCACCAAGCAAGTTGGTTTTTGCATGTCTGTGTGATAATTATCATGTGAGACATTGGAAGTTGCTGAAAGGACCATTTGGTGAAGAGCATCCACTGAAGAATCCTCATATGAAAGCAAGCAAGGGGGACTAGTATGATAGCCGCTGCCATGAGACCTAAGGTTTTTAGGATGAATCTGGCCTGAATGTTTTTGCATCCTAATAAGACCTGCACATGTCGGCAAATGTCTAACACTCTGTCTAATGGAAGTCTCGCTGACATGTTCTTTGTATTTAAGTTTGCACCTATAAAAGTAATAGATTGACAAGGCAGCAATGCAGACTTTTTGAAATTTATTGTGATACCTAGTTCGAATGGTGTATTCTCTGGCTCGCAGCAGGTGATGCCTGGTGGTAGCAGTGAGGAGTCTAGATATGGAAACACATGGAATCCTTGCCGTCTCAGGTGAGCGGTAACTACTGCCAAATATTTGGTGAACACCCTGGGGGGCTGTGGTGAGACCAAAAGGCAGAGCTCTGAACTGATAATGACTGGCTCCCAGCCGGAAGCAGAGGAATCTTCTGGACCGCCTGTCCATTTTAATATGGTAGTATGCATCCTGAAGATCTATGGAGCACATCCAATTGTCCTGACCCAGAAAGGGTAAAATAGACTGAAGCGTGACCATCTGGAACTTTGTTCTTTGAACAGACCTGTTTAGTCTGCTGAGATCCAGAATGGGTCTCCAGTCCCCTGTCTTTTTCGGTACCAAAAAGAACCTTGAGTAAATTCCGGATCCTTGCTGGTCTGCTGGGACTGGCTGGATGGCTCTTTTTCTTAGCAGTTTTGATATTTCTTGAACTGCTTGATCCCTTAGATTGGGTGGAACATCTGGAAGGGATTTGTTTGGAATGTAGGGGGTGCAAAAGAAGGGGATTCTGTAGCCTTCGGATATGATAGACAGTACCTATTCGTCTTTTGTTATGCTTTGCCAGGCTTTTGGGTACAGCGATAATCTTCCCCCGACTGCCTCCGAAGGTGGACAGCCGGGCAACACCTCAGGGATGCTGGGAGGTCTTGTCAGAGAAGGATTCTCTGTTGCCCTGATTTTGCAGACCCCCTCTGCCCCGAGGGCGGCATCTATTGTTGTTCCCTCCTCTGCCCCTGGAGGGGAACTCACCACGTGTGTCAGGCACGACTCCCTGGGGTTTCCGGAACCACATCTTCCCACTCTTTTGCCCTTTGGGATATGGTCTAGAAGGAGTGGAAAAACGGACTCCAACAGCAGAGAGAGTCTTGCCTTCCTGCTCACACCTGGTAAGGGTATCCTTCACCTGTGATCCAAAAACAGCAGAACCATCAAAGGGGGTATTGGCGAAAGACGCCCTGAAGGGTTCCGCTAAGTTACATAAGAAGACATGCTTGGAGGCGGTTAAGGCTACGCCTGTGCCTGCGGCCCTACTCGCACCATTGGCTGCATAAGAAATGAGCCGCATGGAGGAGTTTACTACCGAATTAAGAGTCGCCAGCTGGAAGGCAACCTTAGCCTGGGCCCCCGCAGCTGATGGATCTTGAAGGGTATCTCCTAGCTCTTTAATTAGATCCCTTTGAAGGCGTGTAAAGTGGCACAAGTAGTTCAGCGATCTCATGGCGAAGGTCGCTGAGGCAAACATCCACTTCCCATATCTGTCCATCATCCTAGATTCCTTATTAGGGGGATGAACAGACAAAGAAGTTTCAGCCAACTCCTTTTTTGTAGCCGCTGCTACCACCATGGCATCAACAGGAACACCCTTTGTCAGAAACTGCTTGTCCTGTGGCGCAGTGATAAATTTCGTGGGCCTTCGGGGGGTTAGGTCCACTGTGTCTGGGGCTGACCACGCCTTTCCAGCCACCACGGACATCAGTGGATCGAAAGGCGGAGACACCCAGGAGGTGAAAGGTCGGGAAGCAAACGCATCCAGGTATACCGACTCATCCTCGGAAGGGTTAAGGGTAGTCCAGTTCCCCCTCTGCCTAAGCATCTCAAGGATGTCTGAGAAGGAGACATCTTCAGAGGGGGATCACGGGGACCCTTCCGAATCCTCTAAGTCAATATCTGAAGTAACAGACTCAGAGGAGTCAATATTCTTCCTCTTGCATTTTCTCTTCTGAGGAGGCTCCTCTGAATGATCAGGGGAGGCCTCGGAAGAAGAAGATACACCCAATGGGGTGCCCTGGAGCGCTTGTTCCCCACGCTTGGGGTCTGGAGGAGGGGCAGAGGTAGACGCAGGCACCATGGGGGAAGGAGCCGAAGAGGTTGATCATGGGGCTGACTCAGTGGCCAGCACACTCCTCATGACTTCGAAGGCGCCTCTTCCCGATAGCAGAGAGGGCTCTGGCTCCGAAGAGACCGGAATCCCACCCGGCACTGAGAGAGACGGCTCCGAAGCCGATATAGGAGCCGAACACACCTGCGCCGAAGCTCCGAGAGGGAAAACGGGGTCGAACAAGGGTCCGATGCCATTCACCCCCCTCGGAGCCGATAAGGGAGTCCCAGTGCCCAGATCCCTCCAAGGATGGCACCATGGAAGTGATCGGAGCCGACGACGGAACCGAAAGTATTGGTATCGGTGCCAATGGTTCCACGATCCGTACCCCAACAAGCTCCGCCAGAGAAGGAGGAACTACTACAGAGATGGGCAGAGCCGAACCCTGATGAGGGGGGCTAGATAACATTTTAGCCAGGGCCTGCAATTTTAGAAGCCTGCTCACCACTCTCTCCACATTATGGTCAGATAGTCTGGAAGACCGAGAAGCGTGGGATCAGTGACTTCGCTCCGACTACAGCAAAGGAGACCCCGGAGCCGAGTGTATCGATTCTAGGGATGGAGATCTACAGCGTTTTCAGCTCCCTGATAGTTCCGACACCAGAGTCGGAGCCGACTGGGAAAAAGGAACTTCGGTTCCAGCCGAAACCGAAGTCAAAGCAGATGCCACACCTGACGGCTCCGAACTGGGAGCTGACGGCTTTGTAGGCTTGGAGGGTTTAACTGGCTGAGCCTTAGCCGGTGACCCTTCCGGTTTTAGCAAACCCCTGAGGATTAGCTTATTCCTACGCTTCTGCAGGACTCTTGGACTGAAGGCATGGCACACAGAACAAGAGTCCTGCAGGTATAGGGCACCCAAACAGTAGACACAAGAAGTGTGACCATCTGTCAGGGTCATCTTCTGACAACATGAGTCACACTTCTTGAATCCAGTTACTTTCGTATCTTTAGACATTCCTGTGAAAGGAAAGAGAAAAACAAGAGTAGGGTAGTAGGTAATCAGAAAACACTCACACTCTACACAAGCTACCACACCCTAACAACACACACATGCTATAGTTATATATTTAAAAGAAAATAGTAAATAAAGCTAGTATGTATAACTATTTCTAATAACACCCACACACACCTATAGCTATATATTTCTACAAAAAACTATTATCTAAAAGTCAAATAACAAGGATTAGCCTCTAACTAAAAACGGCTACCTTGACAAAAAAGAGGGGGGGGGGAGGGGGAAAACATTTTCTTAAGGGATGGGAGTCTAAACTAGAACTAGATGACTATAACTACTATAATAACTTGAAAACACTAACTATAATAAAAATTTCTTTATAACAGCTTAACAATAAAATAGAAAAATACGACGTGAGCCAGTAAACGCAATCTCATAGCAGAAGCAGCAAATGAGATCTGAGTATCTAGCGCCAGGCATCATGGGATATAGGGGGTGCCTCGAGCCAGTAAGCAGCTCTCGAGCTTTTGGAGATGGCTGAGTCGGAGCCGAGGATCGGCTCCGAGCCCAACCAGCAAGAATGAAGGTGAGATAGACAACTTAACATTATTTGTTCTCCAATCAGGGTTTAATGTACAATTTGCCTATTCTCTAAGGTTTCTGAACATCTTTATAACAATGTTATGAAGCTAATAATCACTTTATGTACAATTACATTCCCATTTAAGCTTATTCTGTTTTAATAAATGGTAGTTTTCCCAGAAAGAAAAGGACAGGCATGACATGTATTTACAGTTAGGCTTACTGTGGTTTAGTATAAAATAGTTGTTTTAGGTAAGAGCAGGATAATTATACTGATAGGGAGGCAGCAGGTGCAGGACAGGTGTTTTAGGTAACACCACTCAAGTTCACTTAGTGTCTAATCTCATTTAGTTTCAGACATGCTACACAACTTATGGAACCAAGCTTACATGATTCACTCCAGGCAGGCCCAGCACACCCTGGGAAGAGATTCTCTCTTTCAAATGGTACAAGGTTGAGATTATCACCAACAGAGTTTCACAAAAAAAAAAAAAAAAAAACAAGAGAGAGCAGTACTTTTTCTTTGTTCTCTCATTCTGTCTCCTGCATGGGGTAATAATTCACCTTACCTAATACCTCCAAACCAAGGGCATGGTTTTGTGTGTGTGTGTGTGTTACAAGGATTGAATTCACTAATGACAGGCATTTGAATTTCATACTTCATGTTCCAAACCTTTTATTCTAGCAATTTTCTAAGTTTAAAAAGATCAGTATTTGAAATGTGTCCCTATTTCTGGGGCTGTATTCCCCCATTACTGGCTTTATCCAGGTTTTTGTGCTAAGAGGTTGAGAGCTACTGTGAGAAGTGAGAACTGAATTCACTAAATGATAACCATTTAAGTTTCAGTCTTTCTATTGTTCAGCAAACTGTTGATAGTGGTATGTTGTTCTGACTGTAGTGCACAGGGTTCTGGGTTCAAAACTTGGCAGTGAAACAAATGGTGGTAACACAACATTTTATTCTAGCAACTTTCCTAAATTATACAAGCAATGTTTAAAATGTGTCCCTCATTTACGGGCTTTTGTCCCCCACCCCAAAATAAATTTTGGCATTTTCCAAATTTCTTGTGCTGCAAATTTGAGCGATACAGTTGAGTGTCGAGTGGATTTTACAAGAAACTGAGAGCTTCAGTGGAAGGGAAGTTTAGTGTTGCTTATGCTGAGTCTGCTTGTATTGTTAATAGTATAACAGGTTAAATACTTGCTTTTGATGCAGAAGGCTGTGGGTTCTACTCCCACAGTATGTAGATGTACTGCTGATACTGTACTGTGTTGTTGTATTTTTAAAGAGGGTGGGTGTAACAAGTCAAGGGTGTAGCTACAGATACAGCAGAAGTGAGAAAATGTCATGCACAAGGGCATTTGTGCCTCAATGTAAAGAGCAAAAAATATCATTAACCCAAATTCAGGTACAGAAAATCGTAATTATATTTTGTGCTGCATTATAAGAAAAATATTTTTAAACAAGTACAGTACATTTTCCAGCATTCAAGATAAAACACATTTAAGATGAATGTAGAAGAGGGTCTGTCAGTACTTGGACTGAAAATTAATTGGAAGTAATTCTAACATGCAGTTTGCTTAGTTTATTTTGTTGTGCATTTACAGCTACTGAGTTGGTCTGATAACACAAATCAGAGTAAGTCAAGTAAAAAATTGAAATTGAAAATAAGCTTGAGAAGCTACGCTAGATACCCATGGCTTATACTACTGTCATTCTAGTTTTATTTATATATAAAATTGTGCGTGTGTGGAAGTAGAATTGTATGATGGAATTGGGCAGTTTTGTCATTATTGGTTCATGCATTTTGCTTTATTGCCTGCTTACTGGAA
>NC_056745.1:628996824-628999324 GCF_019279795.1 Protopterus annectens | reverse complement strand
AGGGCAACTACCGCACCATTACAAAAGAAGACATCATAGCAAGATTTAAAACCATTGACTTAACTCTAAAGAAGTTAGCATAGGGGAATAAAATCTCAGAGGAAGAATTCTCCTTCATGACAGTAGACACCTCTGATGTAGGCAAATTATTTGGGATCCCCAAAATACACAAAAACCCTGAGGATCCCCTGCCAAGACACATAGTCTCCTCAAAAAGAACGAAAACTGAATTTGTCTCTGAAATGCTGGATTTCTATTTTAACCCAGTAGTCCAGAGCTCCAAATTCTACCTGAAAGATTCTAGGCAGTTACTCAATGAAATCTACCAGTTTCAAAGAGACAACTGAACACAAAAAGGACACTAGTCACGCTTGACATAGTTGCCTTATAGCCGAGTATCCCCCATAAAGAAGGACTCCCCCTAATAAGAAATTATTTAGTAAGAGAAACTTTGACCCTGATCGAGCAGACACCCTTTGCTCACTGCTCACACTAGTGCTGGACAAAAACTTTGTGTTTGAAGGAACTATCTACCAACAACTTAAAGGAGTGGCCATGGGGGCAAAGAAGGCCCCCCTCCTATGCCAACCTAATCCTCAGCTGATGGGAAGCTGACACCCTCATCAAACTTAAAGGCTTTGAAAAAGTAACACTCTAAAAGTATTAAATAAATGACATGTTCCTCCTGTGGGAAGGAAGCCCCAAGAACTAAACCCCTTCTTACAGGAATTAAAAGAAAGCATCAAATTCCTGCGCTTTGCAATCACCGGCCAAGGATCAGTAATTAATTTTCTATATGTCACTCTCACTCTGGACAAAAACACCCAATGCTTCATGTCCAACTTATACAGAAAACTGACACACAGGAACAACCTACTTGAATTTAAAAGCCAACACCCTGTCTTCATGAAGAACAACATAATCAAAGGCCAATACATATGACTCAGCTGCCTACTAAGTGAAGACAGTGACTTTGCAAAAGAAAGCAAGCTCCTACGTAAGCTGTTTATAGAAAAGCATTACCCAGCAAATCTGGTTAACAAAATAGCTCGTGAAGTTGAAGGACACTGACACAATTGTCATCAACCCATCCTTAAATAAGACTTTAACGAACAGCCCAAAAATAAAGAAAGTAACCAACCTCTGGTCCCCATACACATCTTGAGGGATGCAGAAGCTATTAAAAAAGCACTGCAAAATAACTGGGGAATCATACAAAGCAAACCTGAGCTCCATAAAGCACTAGGCAATCAACCTAGTTTCTGCTATAAAAGGACATACTCCATCAAAAGACTGCTTGAACGCAAAGCCCTAACAGATTCCCCAAACACTCAAGAAACACCAGGCTTACACTCATGCGGTCATTGCTGTGGCTGTCAATACATTTGTACAGCTAACAGCGTCAGGGTATTGAACAGAAAACTACCCATTACCTTCCATAACAGTTTATCACCACCAATGTGGTTTACGTGGGAAAATGCACCCACTGCCAAGCGTTTTATGTAGGGATGACCACGCGCAAACTAAGTGATAGAATTAAAGAGATCAGTATCAGGAAATATGGCGTGCTGACCACACAAATGCACTAGCTAAACATGCAAGCCAATGTAAGTCTCCCCCCAGATTTGTTTTCTCAGTTCTAGAAAAAGTCACTAGCTTCAGTGGGGAATCCAGCACACCCCTGGCAAACTGATCTTAAGGATGACACATTCCCCAGCTTGACCGGAAGTCTAAACATTAAAAGCATGCTGAAATGGATCAGATAACTAGCAATGCTCCATTACAGACATGAACGTCAGCAGTACTTAGCATATCAGTATATTAACCAAAGTTGGAATGCTCCTGACTAGATTTCTTAAAGACGTTTAATGCATTAATAAAATTGCGGAAAAAGCGCTCAAATGGCTCATGTGTGGCTCTTCCTTCATTGATCACCCAAGTTATTCTCAATATATATATATATATATATATATATATATATATATATATATATATTGATATACAGACACACACACACACACACACACACACACACACACACACACACACACACACACACACACACACACACACACAGACACACAGGTTCATAGGTAGGTACTAGGCTATCGTCCCTGGGGCCTATATAAGCCTAGCCAAAAATGTTCCCTGGCTTTCGCCACCCAAGAAAATTATTTCCCTGTGCCCCTCTCAAGCAGTGCAGCAAAAGTGATCCCCAAGGTGAATTTTCTATTTCCCTTCTAGTCGTCAAGATTTTTCTTAAAGAGGGCCAATGAGGAGCTTTGCTTAACATTTATGGGTAGTTTGTTCCAGAGTATGGGAAGTCTCTGGGACAGGAATATATCCCTCCAACATCTTCTGTTTATTGTGGTGACAAGGTTTAGGTCCCTGGAGCGAGTGGTTCAGAGAGATTGGGATTTCTTTAAGTGTAGCATGTCCAACAACTCTGGGTGTGACATAGGCAGAGATCACATCTGAGTAGGCGATATGCAATGGTGTA
>NC_056745.1:628981824-628986824 GCF_019279795.1 Protopterus annectens | reverse complement strand
AAAAACATTTCCCTATACTAATCTGTTATGTCCAAGGGTCAGTTTCACGGTTACTCTCCAGTCCAGCTGGTGAATCTGGGAATTTTGAGGCAATGTTACAATTGCCTTATGTACACAGACAACCCTCTCCTCCTTCCAACAAACTCTAATATATGTGAGAGATGCAGTTACATAGCCAAACTGGAGGCAGAGCTCTCTCAACCCAAGACTGGCACAGTCAGTCAGGAGGAAAAGGTAACCACCCACACCACAAATCCAGTCTCACACAGACCTATTGCATCTGCATACCCAACACATAAACATACAAAAACATACTCGGAGGCTCTAAATAAAAATCTGCCTAAACAGCAAAGACCTCCTAAGCAGATATCCAAGCAACAGCCACCCCTCAACAATACCCACAAATCACATATCTCACATAATCAGTGTGCCTCACAGTCACAGCCCTTAAGGCCAAACAACACACCAAATACACTTTTTATAGGGGACTCTATTGTCCGGCACACTGACGTCCCGCTCACCAGACTGAACAAGAAGAAGGTCACTGTAAGCTGCCTGTCGGGTGCCAGGATCTGCCACATAACGCAAGCACTCAGGTCACTCCAAAGCTGTCCATGCTGGTGTGAATGACCTGAGACGTACCTCCCTGGACTACATGAAAAGAGACATAGAGGATCTCTCTGACCATGTAGCCCAGGCTGGTATGACCCTGACCTTGAGTAGCATCTTGCCCTCACCAAGAATGATGCCACAGTATAAAGACAAAATTATCAGTTTCAACAATTGGCTAAAGTATTGGTGTCATTCAAAGGGGATGCAATGTCTGTCAGCCTGGGATGACATGCTCAACAAGCCACGTTGCTTCGCTAGGGACGGCTTGCACCTGTCACCCTTAGGCTTTCGTATACTGGCTAAGGCTCCTGCCACCCCCATAGTGCCTTTTTTAGGCAAGGCTCAAAGGACAAACCCACCTCCATAGACAACCCAAAGATAAAAAAACTAAAGGTAATGCTACTCAATGCCAGAAGTCTAAACCTCAAGATGCATGGACTCGAGACTCTCCTCAGTATGGAGAAAATCGATGTCTGAGCAGTAACAGAAACCTGGTTCAAGGCTCCTGAGAGCACCCCAGCACTACCAGGTTATAACTCATACCATGCGTTTTGGCCCCAAAACTCGGACCGAAGCACAAAAGGAGGGGGAGTATCTATATTCATCGAATATACCTATACCTCCAGGTTAGTGGCACTGCACGAAGCATCAGAAACCATCCATGTGCAACTAACAGCGGGCAAAACTGCCTTTCAGTTTGTAGCCTGCTACAGAACACCCTCTCTATTACAGGAAGCCCACTTGGCATTCCTGAGAACACTGGAGAATATGAAGGTATCTCCAAACACTATGTTATTGGGTGACTTCAACTTCCCAAACATTGACTGGGAAAACTACTCAAGCTCAAACACCCTCGCCCAACGGTTCCTTGAATTTATAAACTCTAACGCAATGGAACAACTGGTCACCACTCCCACAAGAGGGAACAACATATTGGACCTGGTCATCACAAACATAGGGACTCTATGTTCCACACCAGAGGTAAACCCCTCATTGGTAAGATCAGACCATAAACAAATTTCCCTGGGCATCCATATCCCGTCCCCACCCCCAGCCAGGGAAATCAATGTAAAGAATTTCTCAAAAGCCAACTTTGCACTTCTCAAGACTGAGGTGGAATCCTTCAAAGCCCCTGGGCCAGAGGATAATACAGCCCAATCCGCAGAATCCTTTACAAATGCATTCTACGAGCACCTGCAGGAATGCATGGATCGTGCTATACCAAATAAAACCAAGACTCACTCCTCCAAAAACAGGAGACCGGTCTGGTGGACCTCGGCCATAAATAAGCTATACAACAGAAGGAGGAAGCTACTACATGACAGAGCAAAATCCCAAAAAGGGAAGGCATCTCTGATCAGTATTAGCAAGAAACTTCGATCCCTCATAAAATCATCAAAGGCCAGTTTCGAAAGAAAAATTGCCCTAGACACTAAAGATAATCACAAGGCCTTCTTTAGTTATGACAGGAACATGGGCGGAAACTCCCAGATATGCTCTGAATCATTGCATAACGGTACAAAATATACCGAACCTACAGACATAGCCAACATCCTGGCAGACAGATTCAGCGCAAACTTCTCCCCCCCCTTCCCCCGCAATGGAGCAAACACCTATCCCAACTGAATGTAACCTCCATGACATCACAGATGCACAGGTGAAAGCTGCCCTCTCCAAAGCAAAAAACACAGCATCTATGGGACCGGATGGTGTCCCAGGCTGTGTCTTACATGAGCTCCAAGAAGAACTGAACCCTCACATTAAGTCACTGTTCAAACTTAGCCTTACTACAGGATATGTACCCAAAGAACGGCGTACAGCTACAGTGGTCCCACTCCACAAAGGTGTTGCACAACGGACCCCGGAAACTATCGCCCCATAAGCCTGACTAGTCTGGTCTGTAAAGCTATAGAGCGTATTATCAATGAACTCATAAACAAAGACATTGGGAGACTCCAGACACTGGACCCTACCCAATTCGGCTTTGTTAAGGGTAGATCTTGGCTCTTAAACCTAGTTGATTTCTTTGAAACAGTTACCAAAGCCATAGATGAGAGCAAGGTAGTCCACACAGCCTACCTGGACCTCGCAAAAGCCTTCGACACAATACCCCACTCGGGCATCATAAATAAGCTTACCAGCTTAAATATCAACCCCTATATCACAAGATGGGTTGCAAACTGGCTCAGAGATAGAACCCACATGGTCAGAATCGCAGGTGCCATGTCCGAATCCAAACCAGTTACAAGTGGCGTCCCACAGGGCTCAGTTCTGGGACCTCTCTTGTTCGGTATATACTTCTCTGAGGTTCAGGCTAACACGGGGGGATTATGGCTGACAAAGTACGCAGATGACTGCAAACTGGGGGCCATAATCGAATCTCCAGCTGACACAAGCATCCTCCAAAAGAGTCTCACAGAGACGGATGCTTGGTGCCAGAGCCACGGCCTCAAGCTAAATGCTAAAAAGTGCATAGTCATCCCCTTTGGGAAAAACAAGGTGCCCACAAATTACCACATAGGTGGTAATCCATTAAATGGAAGAAGTAATTAGAGATTTGGGGACCAATGTAGATAGTAATCTCTCCTTTGATAATCACGTTGCCAAAGTGGTTAGAAAGACCTTCTATATAGCCTACCTTATCACAAAAGGGTTCGCATCTAGATCAAGAGAGGTCATTGTGCCCCTCTACTCATCACTCATCAGGCCCATAATTGAATACAATGCCCCTTTTGGGATGTACCTTACCCGACACCTGCAGCAACTGGAGAGACTCCAAAAGTACCTCACCAAGAGGATCATGGGCTACAAACAGATGTCCTATGCAGCTCGACTAAAGAAACTCCAGCTCTACCCAGTTGCTTACCACCTACTCAGAGGCGATCTATGCCTGATGTACAAAGCCATGTCAAACCCAGAATTAATGGACATGCTCCACCTCAAAAAATCCAAGTGCCTTAGAGCTACACGCTCCAGGGACCTAAACCTCAGCACAAAAATAAATAGGACATGCTGGAGGGACAGATTAATTTCCCAAAGGCTCCCCTCACTCTGGAATAGAATCCCAATTCATGTTAGACATAGCCCCTCGCTGACCCTCTTCAAGCGAAATTTGGACACGTAGATGGGAAATCGCAAATTCACCCCTGGGATCTCTCCTGTGTCCCTGCTAGACAGAGGCACAGTAAACTAATCTTAAAGGGGTACCTTCTGTGACCTACTTTACAGAGGCACAGTAGGCTAATCTAATAGGGAGGCGGAAGCCAAATACACTCTGGCTAGGCTTATAAATGCCCTAGGGCAGATAGCCTAGTATCTACCTATGAACCTATACATACACATGTACATACATTATATGTGTGTGCGTGTATGTATAGAACCTATGAACCTATATATAAATATGTACATACATATATATGTGTGTGCGTGTATGTATGTATATCTATATATATATCTATATTTATATATATATATATATATATATATATATATATATATATATGTGTGTGTGTGTGTGTGTGTGTATATCTCACTCCTCTTTTCTTAATGCACTGGAAAATATTAGGGTTCAACCAAACACCCTAATAATGGGCAATTTCAACTACTCCACCATTAACTGGGAAATCTACTCATGTACCAACTCCTTTGCTCAATGCTTTCTGGAATTCATAAACTCCAATGCCCTGGATCAACTTATCCACACCCCCACAAGGGGCAACAATATCCTAGATCTAGTCATTACCAAAATGAGTGACCGGTGCTCCACACCTGAAGTCAACGCCTCATTGGTCTGATCCGACCATAAGGTAATCACCCTATACATCCTCATCCTGCCCAACCCCCCATTAAGGAAACCACGGTAAAACATTTCTCCAAAGCCAACTTCATGCTTCTTAAGACAGCCATCACACCCATGCAGATGGACAATACAGTTACGACTACGAAATCCTACACAATTGCACTTTATAAGCACTTATACAAGTTCATGGATCGTACTATCCAAAACAGAACCAAGACGTTATCCTCCAAAAAAAGGAAGCCAATCTGGTGGTCCCCTGCCATAAACAAACTGTACAACAGAAGGAAGAAACTGTTGCAAAAGAAAGTAAAATCCCATGAATGGAGGAGTTCCCTGGTCAGCCTCAGTAAGAAGCTGCGATCCCTGATAAAGTCCTCCAAAGCTAGTTACGAAAACAAAATCGCCAATGATTCTAAAGACAACCACAAAACATTCTATAGCTATGTCAAGAATCTCAATGGCAATACTCAGACCTGCTCTGAGTTACAGCACAATGGCACTAAATATACAGACCCAACTGATATTGCCAACATCCTGGAAGACAGGTTCACTGCTAACTTTACCCCCCTCTCCCCCCCTAAAGGGCCCA
>NC_056745.1:628971824-628976824 GCF_019279795.1 Protopterus annectens | reverse complement strand
ACTAGATAGGGGCCAAGGGTACTAGCTGCTAGTACAAGGGTCTAGGGAACTACTAAAGGGGCGGTGAATACCGCACAACATGGCTGGGCTAATATATGCCTTCAGGCAGATAGCCCAGTACCAACCTATGAACCTATATATATATATATATATATATATATATATATATATATATATATATATATATATATATATATATATATATATATGTAAGTATATATATATATATATCTACACATATGTATATATATATATATATATATATATATATATATATATACATACATACATATGTATATATCTATATCTATATATATATATATATATATATACATATGTATATATACAGTTTTGTACCTACCATAAATGTAGATGTTCGAGTGTTCACCCTGCTGCAGTCATCACACTTGGGTTATCCTGCCGTCAGGCGGTCCCGCAGTCGGCCTGAGTTCCAAAGTCTTGGTCCAGCATCCGTTGCTGTCGCTTCTTCCCTGACGTCAGTGAACCAGGGGTATATAAGAGGCATCCGACGCCATTTTCTTCAGGTTTTTCTTGCCCCAGATGTCAGGTGCCCCCAATAGGTAGGCAATATATATACTGCTATAGAAAAATGTACATATAAAAATAAAACAATACCTTCAGGCACAAGCAAATACACCACACAGGTTGTATAGGGTAGAATGGTATAGATAAGTCCAGCTAGTTCAGAGGGGATGGAGGGAGGGTAACCTGGACTGCAGCAGGGTGAACATCGAACATCTACATTTATGGTAGGTACAAAACTGTACTATGTTCATCATGTTACCCTGCTGCAGTCATCACACTTGGGTTGAATTCCAAAGTTAAGGATGGGTGGTGGAGTTAAACAGGGTTAGAAGAAGCTAGTAGGCCCTGCAAAACTGCAGTGGCAAAACCAGCTTAGAATATAGAGGTAAATGATAGTGTTTGGTGAAGGCGTGCACTTAACTCCAAGATGCAGCTTCCAGAATATCCTTGGTTGGCATCCCCCTGAGAAAGGCTGCTGATGTAGCTGTAGCCCTGGTGGAGTGGGAGCTAATGTTAGCGGGTACCGGTTTCCCATGATGTGTGTAGCAGAAACGTATGCTATGTCCTATCCATTTTAAAATGGTCTGTTTTGAGATAGCTTTTCCTTGTGATCCTGCAGCCCAGCCTACATAGAGCTGGTCAGATTCTCTGAAAGCCTTAGTTTTATCCAAGTAGTAACGTAATTGCCTGTGAATGTCCAAAGAGTGCAGGAGTCTTTCTCCTTTGTTCTGGGGATTTGAGAAAAAGGTGGGCAAATGAATGGTTTGGTTTAGGGCCACACTGGATACCACCTTTGGCATAAGGGAAGGGTTAGTTCGTAGAGAGACTCTGTCTTGATGAAAAATGAGGAAAGGCTCCACTGCCATTAGTGCCTGTAGCTCTGAGACTCTTCTAGCTGAGGTTATTGCTAGTAGCAGGGCAGTTTTCCATGAAAGAAATTTTAAATCAGCTGAAAAAGCTGGTTCAAAGGGCAGCAGTGTAAGCTTTTCCAGAACAAAGTTCAGATCCAAAGTAGGTGTTGGTGCTCTCCTGGGCGGTCTTATGTCCTTAGCCCCTCTGAGGTACTGTCTTAGGAGTGGATGTGAAAATAAAGGAGGATCCGTGTTGTAATGAGCTGAAATTGCTGAGACGTGGATCTTAATAGATGAAAAGGAAAGTCCTTTGTGCAACATCTCAGTTAAATATTGTAGAATCTGAGGAATGTTTTGATCAAGGGGATTTTGGCCTTTAGCCTGGTTTCAGGCGCAAAATCTTTTCCATTTGTCTGAATAGGTTTTCCTGGTGCTGGGCCTCCTGGCCTCCAGAATGACATCCATAACAGCTTTGGATAGAGGTGTTGGCTGGTTGTTTAGGTAATTTGCCATGCAGCCAGGTTTAAAGTCTGGAGCTGGCTGTGTAGAATCTGATTGTCTCGCTGGGTGAGCAGGTGAGGAATTTGTGGTAAAATCCATGGTGGGCCATGGGCCATGTTCCTTTGAATTGGATACCAGTGCTGGCGTGGCCAGTCTGGTGCAATGAGTATCATTTGTGGCCTCTCTAATCTGACTTTCAGCAGTACCTTGGCTAGAAGAGGCAGTGGAAGAAAGGCATACACTGTTAATGTTTTCCAAGTGAATGAGAGGGCATCCACTTTCCAAGCTTGTGGGTGGAATGTCCTTGTGCAAAATTTTTGAAGTTGGTAGTTTCGGGGTTTGTCAAACAGATCTATGTCTGGGCGTCCCCATTTTTGAGTTATCATTGCAAATACTTGTGGATCTAGTTTCCACTCGTGGGGATCCATGATGTTTCTGCTTAGGTCGTCTACCAATGTGTTTTTCTTTCCTGGCAGGAATTGTGCTTATAGTTGAACTTGGTAAGAGAGTGCTGTGTTCCACAAGGTCATTGCTTGCCTGCATAGAGGGTAGGAATGTGTGCCCCCCCCCCTGCTTGTTTATGTACCACATTACTGTGGTATTGTCCATCTTTATTATTAGTTGTCCTGGGTGTAAGAGGTCCTTGAAAGCTGTTAGGGCATTCTGTACTGCTAGCATTTCTTTTTGATTGATATGCAGATGCCTTTGATCTGTAGTCCATTTGCCCTGAATGCACTGTCCTGCCATGTGTGCTCCCCAGGCATAGTCCGATGCATCTGTTGTCATAGTTTGCCTGGCTGTGGGTAAGGTGAAAGGCTGACCCTTCTTGAGGTGACATGCCTGTGTCCACCATAGAAGATCCTGTTGAAGGCAGGGAATGAGTGGTATCATTGTTTCCAAGCTGTGGTTGTGCTGAGTCCATACGCTTTTCAGGTACCATTGTAATTTCCTCATATGCAGTTTTGCAAATGGTATTAGTAGTATGCAAGATGCCATGAATCCCAAGGCCAGCAGAATTTTTCTTGCAGGGAATTGGGTCTTTGTTGCCATTATTTTGAAGTATTGAGTCAGCTGTTGTTGCTTGTCTGGCATGAGATAAGCCATCTGGGCCGTTGTATTCAAGCTGGCACCCAGGAATATTATGTTTTGTGAGGGCACTAGTTTTGATTTCTTTTCGTTTACTGTGTACCCTAAGCAACTTAGAAGGTGTTTGACAAATGCCAGATGCTTTAAAAGAATGTCCTTGCTATCTGCTTGAATAAGGCAGTCATCCAGGTATGGGTATATTTGAATTCCTCTTTGTCTGCAGTATGCAATTACTGGTGCCAGGCATTTTCTGAAGACCCTGGGCACAGTAGATAAGCCAAAGGGCAGTGCAGAGAATTGATAATGGGTTAAACCTGCAATGAAGCGGAGGTATCTTCTGCAATTTTGTCTGACAGGGACATGCAGGTATGCCTCCTTGAGGTCCAACGTTACTAGCCAAGCATTCTTGCCCAGCATGGGAAGAAGCTGCTGTAGTGTTAGCAACTTGAATTTTGATACTTGCAGATAGGTGTTCAGAATTGAAAGATCCAGAATGGGTCTCCATGCTTTGTCCTTTCTTGGGACTAGAAAGAGTCTTGAGTAAAATCATTGTCCTTGCTCCTGTGTAGGTACCTGTTGAATGGCTCTCATGTCCATGAGAGCTGTAATTTGTTTTTGTGCCTCTGCCCATTGATTTGGTGGCAGGTTTGGCATTCCTTTTATCCTTGGCAAGGTATGAAAGTGGAATCTGTATCCTTGTGAGACAATGTTTAGGACCCATTTGTCTTTTGTGATGATGTGCCAGTTGTCTGCAAAAAGTGCTAATTTTCCTCCCAAGGGAGCTGCCAAGAGAGATTTGCTTGGTACTTTGAGGGTTGAGTCATTGTGTTTGTCTTCTGCTAGCTTGGGGTGGTTTGTAAGTTCCTTGTGACTGACCTCTGCCCCTTGGGCGTCTGTATTTGCCCCTCTGCGATCTGTCAGAAGCTGGAAAGGACCATTTTTTTGTTGGCTAATTTCTGCTGAAACGAGGGGGTTGTACCTGTAAAAAATCCTTGACCATCTGCATAGACTTTGCCTTATCCTCCATTTTCTTTAAAACATCTTCTGCTTTGACACCAAATAATACATCCTGCTGTAAAAGTGCATCCAATAATTTTGCTTTAATATGATCAGGTAGGGTTTGTTCTTTTAACCAAGCATGTCTACGTATGACAGACCCAGTAAAAGCTGCTCTACAGGAAGCTTCCAATGAATCAAATCCACATTGTAAAGTATGTTTGCTCACCTGTTCAGCTGCATGCAACAGATCCTGCATTTCCTTGAATTCAGGCTGTTCAGAATGAGTGCTCATTTTTTGTTTTAATTGAGACATTAGGAATTGCTGATATTTCAGCATGTGAAACTGACAATTTAATGCTCTCGTAGCCAGAGTAGCTGAGGTGTATATCTTCTTTCCCCATCTATCTAGGGCTCTGGAATCCCTTTCAGAGGGCACAGGACTTTTAGCCATAGAAGCTTTAGCCCTTTTGGGACCCTGGGAAATTGTTTCTGGGTCAGCCACAGGGCTTTTATAAAGGAATTTGTGTGAGTCAGGTACTCTGCAGTATCTGTCTTGTTTGGCTGGAGCAGGAGGTAGAGAGTCAGGATTTAGACTAGACTCCAAGTAAACATCATCCACAATGTCTAAAACTGGAAGGATAGCAAGTGGTCTGTGCTGGGGTAGTAAAAGGAACTCTAGGAGCCTTTTCTTAGAATCAGAGTAGTCCTGGCCTTCCCAATGGAAATTTTCCCTCATGGTATGAAAAGTTTCCCCAAAGGAGTAGTCTTCAGGGGGAGATGCTGAAGGAATGCAGTCTTCAGCATCAGAGTCTTCATAAGGGGTGAAAAGCGTAATCCTGTTCCTCAGAAGAATCTGAGGAAACTGAAACCTGGCCAGAGGAAGCATAATCCTCCTCTTGTCTTGGTCTTTTATCTGGAGGGGGATGGGAACCATTCAGCCATCTTAAGCATCTATTTCTTAGGCATGGGGCCTTGAACTGGAGACTGATTTACAGTCTTTTTTGGTTTTAATGGAGT
>NC_056745.1:628964324-628966824 GCF_019279795.1 Protopterus annectens | reverse complement strand
CATACTTATGAAATTCCAATTCTTTTTGATGATATGTTTAATTGCCCAAAAAATGTCATTAAATGTGGTGATAAACAGTGGTATACTGTTACATATAAATCCCCTATTATCAACAGATTGAATTTTGTTACCATTACTAAGCAAACATTCACTACTATTTAATAAGGCTTTATAAAAACCATTTTGCCTTTTACTTCTCACCTCATTGGCAATGATACTACAAAAATCCAGTGGGTAACCTCTGTTCAAAAATAATGTGATGATGAACTGTATTTCATTTTCAAAGTCCACCTCCTCGCTGACCATTCTGGCCGCCCTCACCAACTGACCTTTAACCACCGCTTTTTTCTGGTGGTGAGGGTGCCAGCTATCAAAATGTAAATAAGAATTTGAGAAGGTGGGCTTCCTATATATATTGGACACAAGCTTATTCTTAATTTTGTCATAAGTTAACTTAATGTCCAAGTAAGTAATACTGTCCTGACTTGTAACATGTGTAAACTTTAAAAACCATACACTACTGTCCATATATTCTAAAAAAGCTTTTAGTTCTGCCTGTTCACCATTCCATATAATGAACAAATCATCTAAAAAACGACCATAAAATTTGACATGTGTAAAATACTCAGAATTGAACACATAGTTAAGCTCCCAATAAGTCAATACAAAGTTTGCAAAACTGGGGGCACAAGCTGCCCCCATAGCTACTCCGCTATTTTGTTTATAATAAGCTCCTTCGAAAAATAAAAAATTATTTTTTAATATAATGTCCATTAGTTTTGTTAATACATTTATTTTATTTTGGTCATATAAGTTAGTGTAATATAACTGCTCTTCTAACCATTCAAGCCCCCTGTCATGGGGTATAACGGTGAATAGGTTACACACATCCATAGTAATAAATGTATCTCCAAAATTGAATTCTATAAGTTTTATTTTTTCCAAAAAATCCCACGAGTCCTTAAGTATATGCAGAAAAAATTCAATACCGGGCTTTAAATGGTAATCCAAAAATTGGCTAATAAAATGTGTTTTGCTGCGTTTACCATCCACTATAGGTCTAAATTGTAAGTTATCTAAGCCTTTATGTATTTTGGGGATACCGAAAATTCCACTAATAACTGGGTACTCGTTTTGTAAAAACCGCCATTCATATTCATCCAACTCACCCTGGTACAACATATCAAAATCTATTCTTTTGTGAGCTATATTTATTTCATTTCTGCTAATTTCCACATACGTATCGCCCATCAACAAAGCATTCATGTAAGAAACATAATCCTGGTAATCCACTATCACTATTCCACTACCCTTGTCAGGTTTCATGCTCCTGATGTTTTTAGTGGACAGAATTCTATTTAAATTAGCTTCTTCCTGTTTGGTCAAATTTTTGTTACTAAAGTTAATATTGTATTTAGTAAAAGCATCCCTAATGTCATTTTCAGTCACTTTTTCAAAAAAAGCCACCATTTCATGCATAGGAGGGTTGTAAGTACTGGGTTTAGACAATCTATTTTTGCCATTTTCATTAATCCCCCAAGGATTACTTTGATACAAAATTTTCAAATTCAATTTTCGGGTAAATAATTTTAAATCCACAATTGTGTTTACCAAACTCCCCCTCCTGCACGGTACAAAACTAAAACCCTTTGAAAATAAATTAACACATTCTTTATCAAAAGACTGACGTGCATAATTATATAATTTAAAATCTCCATTATTGTTAACCACGATATTCGGTTTGAAAAACAACCTACATTCCCCATCTATCAAGAGCTTCCTGTGTACACAAATTATCTCCTATATACTTGTCTGCATCATAAACCATATCCAAATCATTGTTAACAAAAATGTCATTGTCATTAGCACCTGAAAAAACTGTATCAGTAACTTGCGATTGTCCATCAAAAGCATGTACTGTTAAGTCACATAATGAGTCACTACTGTCCACGTAATGTGCACATGCCTGTTGATTATTACTTTCCACAGGTGCCTCCGGTATATTCATTTCATCTGATGTATCGTATTGAAATATATTGTCTGTCTCTATGTGGTTAGAATGAACTTCATGTATAGAACTCACATAGTCTAAACGGTTTTCCCTACAAAGGGGCAATGCGAGACCAATGTTGGCTTCCATTTGTATCGACTCATGATTATTAAATGAAAACGTGTAAGTTTGCTTACCAAGTACCTCGTGGTTCTGGACGCCATCGGCTACTTGCGCGCCCCCCACGCGTTTTTTTGATAATTAACCTTCTTGTGTTTATCCGTATCTCTTCTTGGCTGTGCGCCTGTACGCTCGAAGTCTTCATCATCCTCGTAATTATATTGCCCCCTGAGTCTTTTTGATCTTCTTGGACCTTCTCCCTCACCTGGACTGCCATATTGCCGTTGTCTGTAGCCTTCCGACTGAAGAGGGGAAGTGATGTCATCCAGTACGTCCAAGCGATTGATGCCATCATCCGACTTTCCGTTACTGTGACTACGATGTACGTGT
>NC_056745.1:628941824-628949324 GCF_019279795.1 Protopterus annectens | reverse complement strand
AAAATCAGAAATTAATGAGTGCCACTCGGGAATTGTTTCACCCCATTATCTGGACCTCAAAACCGGTAAAAGCCGAGAAATTCGGTACAGTTGAGAGGTATGATTTAGCCCTGTTGACTAAAGGCTTGCTCTGTGTTTTAAAACTCATTAATGTAAATACTGCTCTGTATACTTTATGACTGGTTCAAATAATTTTGTGATTACAGCTATTCAGGCTTATTGACTAGAGGCCTGGTCTGTGTTTTTAAAACTCACTAATATAAATGTTATAATGTATACATCATATCTGATTCAACTACAGTAGTTTTATGATTACAGCTGCCTAGACTTTTGGCTTGCTACCTGCTCTATGTTTTAAGATTCTCCTGTTGTAAATGCTGCACTATATACCTTATGCCTGACTCCACTCCAGTAGTTTTAGTTGTCTTACAGCGAACCAAGCTATCTTGCTGTATGTTTTATCCATTGGTTAATGCAATTGTTTACTAACTGGTTTACCTCCTGTTAGTGACTTCATATTTTTTTTCTTGTCATAGATTTCAATTATGCTTTAGTATATAATGCTCACTGCAACAAGCCTGCTGTCTAGCTGTGGCCATGTGTTCTATGTTCAGAGGAATGTAACACATTTTTTCACCCTGTTTGCACATCTGTATTAACTATGTTTTTTCTAAGTATATTTATTGTTAATTTTAGCAACACTTAAAGCTAAATTTTGTGTAGCACTGCATTTGAACTACTGTGCTGTAGTGAATGATAATGTGGTAGTCTTAACAGTTTGTGTTTATATTGTTTGAGGTTCTCTTTCTATCCTCTCTAAAATACATCCATCTATCTTTTGTGTGGTAAACACCATAATTGGTAACAATTTTTGTTTTTTCTCTCCTCAGCTAACAGCCAAGCTTTGTCTTTTTCCTCTCCATACTTCCAGCGTATTGTTAAAAGTCCTGCATACTGAATAAATGGTTGCAATGAAAATCGCTCATCATTCAGCTCTGTTATTTCTCACCTTGCAGCATCTTTTTTTGTCTGCAAAGTATGTTGGCTTAGATCTTTTAAGTCTTAAGATATACTTATTTAAGGCATTATCTACTTTCTAGCGAGTTGGTACACTGGGATGCAGCTTGGCAGCAAGGAACCCCCCCCCATTCTTAAAAGAATCTGTTAATTTTCAACAAAATTATGTCTGTTAAATGCTGGACTAATCAGCCTGCTTTAAGACATTTCTTACCTGATAGTACTACACAATAAACCCTATTCTTTTTCTTACAATTAACAGTACATAGCCTTTTTCTGTTAGAGTTTTTCTGATTGTTTCTGGACCGTGCTTACGTCTGGGCTTGGCTCAACCCACTCTGTTCGCCCTCGCTTCACTCGGGCTCACTCCACTCCCCTACCCTACCCCCAGTCCCACCCACCCCCACTTTCCTTACACTATTTATTAACCTAAACTACACCTTTCTAACTCATTATCCTATAACTTGCAGCTACTTCATCCAACACACCCGCAATCAATTTTTTTTTTCATTTTCTCCCCCCCACCTCACTAATCACTATTTTCATCCCTCATATATCACTGTCACCCCATCACTGTATCAGTAAATTTTTCTCTCTCTTCTAAACTGCAGACACCAACCCAACCATATTTTTTCTCCTACTTCCCTACTATTTCATCATGTCAGTTATCACCACTCTTTTGAGCAATTTTCTCCTACTCATTACCCTCTACCCAGCCTCCCACTCCACTTCCTTCATCAAATCAAACATAACACACTACCCCCTCTCCTACACTCCCCACTATTACATACCATACAAAACCAAATATCCATTTTCACATCTGTTCTTACCTCTACACTAACTCTAACATATTGCTCTTCCACTATAAATATGTCCATACCCCCAAGCCTCCTTCCTATCCAGATTTCATTCATCGACTAATATCTAAGTTCAAACACTCTACCCTTCTACACTCATTAACAGAACTCAAACACCAAGATGACATACATCCTAATCCAGGACCCACACAGCTACTCCCACCCCACCCAACAACACCCACCACACCTGCTAATATTGCCCTTCACATTCTTCCTCTAACAAATTCCAAATCAGGCTTACACATAACTGATGTTAACCTCAGAAGTATCACAAAAAAACTAGTGAATTTCATGCAGCCCTAACTACCTACACCCCTGATATAGTAATTATTACAGAGACATTGCTAATACCCCACATTAAAGAAGAGGAAATACTTACTAGTAGTTATATTATTATTAGACAAGATAGGCTGAACAAGCATGGTGGAGGCATTGCCATCATGTATAAAAATTTCCTAAAAATTGAAAAATTAATCTGTACCCAAAGATTTATCAGAAGCAGAAATTCTAACTACCCAGTTTGAAGTAAATCCACATAAAACCATCATAACTATTGCCTCCTACCTACCACCAGGAAATAATCTACCTACCATTGAAAGTCTTCTATCTTGGGCATCCTCTGCTTTCAACAAAGAAACTATAGAGCTAGGTGATTTTAACTTGGACTGGCTATCCTGCTCATCTGGCAACCCCTCCAATTTTATCAATTTATTCAATTTCACCTAAACTATAAACTTCCCCACTAGAATAGATAAACATACCAAGAAAGAATCTATTCTTGACTAGATACTAACCAATAATCCCAAGTTTGCCGACCAGGCTGGGTGCCTCTCTGATTCTCTCAGTGATCACTCCCCTACCTAAGGAAATACATTCACTCCCCCTGTAATGTAATTTCCAAACACATACGGAAAAAAATAAATTTTTACCCCTACCATCTTAAATTCCCTTCTTCAAAACTGCAACTGGTCACCTCTAAAATCACTCCACCTAGACCAAGCTGTACAATATTTTAAAGATACCTTCCTCAACATCTTTAATAACCTCGCTCCAACAAGGAAAAATTGATCCAAAGCCAAAAACCTACCTTGGATAACCAAAGATGCTAACCTCTTATTAAACAAAGGGATAGAGCCTGGAATGCTTATAAAACCTCCAAAACCTCAGAAAACCACACCTCTTATAAATTAAGAAACATAACTAAGAAGCAAATGTTATCTGACAAAAAAATCTTATTTTCTAGCTTGTCAGCAAAAACACATAAATAACCCACAAAAATTTTGGCAAAACCTTAACTTCCTCCTCAACCCTAGCAAAACCTCTACCCCTGCACCATCTACAACAAATAGCACTAAATGTATAGCATCCCAATTTAACTCTCATTTCATCACAACTATCACCTCACTTTTAAACAACAACAAATCTAACCAACCCTTCACAGTGCCTACCTCAACTAACTCTAAACCCAACTACTTCTCTTTTAAACCCATACGAACCTCTTACATCAAAAAACTCCTATCAAAACTAAAACTACCTGTCTAGCAGCTGACCAACTCCCTAATGACTTGTTAAAAACTTCTGCAAGCTCCATTGCCTATCCTGTATCTATCCTAATCAATCATTCTATCACAGAACAATATTTCCCCATACTGTGGAAAATATCTCATATCATCCCCCTCCACAAGGGAGGCCCATCTACAGATCTCTCTAATTATTGGCCCAATGGCATACTCTCACCCCTAGCCAAAATCTTAGAGAAATGTATCTATAAGCAGCTCCTAGACCACCTCACTATAAATAACCTCCTATCTAGTTCACAGCACGGCTTCCATCCAAAACACAGTACCTCCACAGCCCTCATAAGTTTCACTAACTACATCAACATCATCAAAAACAATAGACAACTAGTATCTACTATATTCCTTGATATGTCCAAAGCTTTTGATATGGTATCCCACCAACTACTGCTCAACACTCGAGCCTCCTTCAACCTCAACTCTACAGTTCTCAACTGTTTTTTTAACTACCTTACTAATCCGCAACAGACAACTAAATGGGGTAATAAACTCTCCACACTCCTCCCAGTCTCTGTTGGGGTTCCTCAGGTTTCCATCCTTGGCCCTCTCCTTTTTATTACATTCACAAATAGTCTAAACACTGCCATTAAATCTGCTTCTATTATTCAATATGCTGACAACGCTACTCTTATTTTCTCTGCTCCCACACCCCAAGAACTCCAAGATAAACTGCAAAAGTCATTTCTAGATATTGAAAATTACCTAAATGAACAACAACTCATCCTAAACTGAAACAAAACAAAATTAATGATCTTCCTGAACAGGAAATCCAAAGCAAAACCAACTCCTCTCTCCATCTACTCCACTAATGGCACTATAATAGAACCAGTTAACCAAACAAAACTACTTGGTGTCACAATAGACAACAACCTAACATCCAATAAACAGATATCACTCACAATAAAGAAAGTTCACATCAAACTTGGTGCTCTATATAGGCCAAACCTTACTTTACTCAAAGTGCCAGACTAGCCATAGCCATATCCCATCTCCTATTTACTCTTCTCTACTGTTCTCAACTTTTCACTAACCTGCACAAGTCTGATTTATATCTACTTGATTCCTGCTATAACAAAATAGCAAAATATGCTGCTAATATACCTAACAGGACCCATCACTGCCTGGCTCATCAAAAATTACACTGCCTTGAATTTGCCAATCTGCTATTGCTCAATCAGCTCACTCTCTCTTATCCTTCAAAGTAGTCAAACAGTGGAACGTAGCCAAACAGTGGAACCTATTACCCCAGAGTATCTTAAAAAACACAGATCATCATAGCTTCAAAAAACTCCTAAAGGAATACTCAACAATGACTATGCTCCTGTAATAGTTTCTCATGCCTTCAATCAAATGTTTTCTGTTCAGCTATCTTCTTGACTTACTTCTACCAAATGAAAATACCACAATGGTTTTTAGTTATATATCTAATTAGTTTCATATTACTGTATGTAATAAGGCTTAAGAAATGTAATGTTTTCAGTTTTGCATTTACCATTTTGTAAACTCTGATTGCTGCCAACTGTCAAACTTTTTGTATACTGTTTGTAAATCTTTTAAAAAATGTTGTAATTTTTTTTGTACTATTGTTATGGAGCTTATCTCCCCAGGTCTCATTTGAAAATGGGTTACTTGTCTACCCGGTTAACAAATGTAAAATAAATAAATAACTATATGTATTTATTTATTTATATATATATATATATATATATATATATATATATATATATATATATATAAATATACATACACACACACACACACACACACACACATATATATATATATATATATATATATATATATATATATACACACACACACACACACACACACACAAACATGTATATTATATATATATGTATATATACACACACACAAACATGCATATATATATATATATATATATATATATAGATATATATATATATATATATATATATATATATATATATATATATATATACACACACACACAAACATGCATATATATATATATATATATATATATATATATATATATACATATATATATATATATATATATATATATATACATACACACACACACACACACACACACAAATAGGTTCATAAGTGTGTACTAGGCTAATGGCGCTGGGGCCTTTACAAGCCTAGCCATAGGACAACTCTGGCATCATGCCACCCAAACATAGTTCACAGTGCCTCTGTCGAGTACAGCCACTGGAGTTATCCCCAGGGTGAATTTTCTATTTCCTATCCACTCATCAAGATTTGTCTTTAAGAGGGTCAGCAAGGTGCTATGCTTGTCATGTATGGGAAGTCTATTCCATGGTATGAGCAGTCTCTAGGTTATGAACCTGTCCCTCCAGTACATTCTGTTGATTGTGGTAATGAGGTTGAGATCTCTGGAGTATGTGGTGTGGAGGGATTGAGATTTCTTTAGATGTTGCATTTCTAAAAGAGCTGGGTCAGACATGGCTTTGTAAGTCAAGCAGAGATTGCCTCTAATTAGGTGATATGAGACAGAGAATAGTTGAGAGTTTTTTGAGTCTGTCTCATGTGTTTAAGGCCTAGGATCCTCTTTGTGAGGTAATTTTGTGGCCTCTCCAGTTGTTGCAGATGTCTAGTGAGGTACATGCCAAATATGGCATTGTACTTGATGATTGGCCTAATGAGGGAAGAGTAGATGGAGACAATGACCTCTTTTTTCCTGGATGCAAATCCCTTAGTAATGAGATGTGCCACACAGAAGGACTTTCTGACCACAGTGGCAATTGGCGATCAAAAGAGAGGTTGCTGTCAACCTGTGTTCCCAGATCTCTTATAATGCTTTCTGTGTTCAGTGGACTACCATCAATGTGGTAATTCATGGGAACCGGGTTTTTCCCACAGGGGATGACAACACATTTTTTGGCATTGAGCTTAAGGCCATAGTTCTGACACCAGTCGTTGGTCTCAGTGAGGCCATTCTGTAGGATGTCAACATCACTTGGGGAGTTAATAATAGCTCCCAACTTCCAATTGTCTGCGAGCTTTGTCAGCCAGAGTCCCTTCATGTTGGCCTGGACCTCAGAGAAGTAGATACCAAACAGGAGAGGACCCAGGACCGAACCCTGTGGGACTCCACTTGTGACTAGTTGGCAGTCTGACTTGGAGTCAGCTACTTTCACACTGTCGGTTCTATCTGTGAGCGAGTTTGCAACCCACCTAGTGATATAGGGGTTGGTGCCTAATTTAGTGAGTTTTTCTATGATTCTTGAGTGGGGAATGGTATCAAAGGCCTTGGCCAGATCAAGGCAGGCTGTATGAACCCCCTTGCCTTCATCCACAGCTTTGGTGACTGACTCAAAGAAGTCGACCAAGTTGAGCAGGCATGATCTACCCTTCACAAAACCAAACTGTGTGGGATCCAGAGATTGGAGATTCCCTATATCCTTGTTTATTAGGTCCATGATGACGCGTTCCATAGCTTTGCATATTAGACTCATCAGGCTAATGGGACAATAGTTCCCAGGGTCTGTAGTCACTCGTCCTTTGTGGAGAGGGATGACTGTAGCAGTGCGTCATTTGGTAGGGACAAAGCCTGAGGTGAGGCTGTGATTGAACAGGGCACACAGATGAGATGCCAGTTCACTCTGTAGTTCATGTAGAACACGGCAAAGGATATTGTCAGGTCCCATAGAAGCTGTACTCTTGGCCTTTGACAGTGCTGTTTTAACCTGTGTAGCAGTAATACTGGGTGCCTGGCAATCTACTGGTATTGTGATTGATCCATGGGGGGGGGGGAATAAAGTTGGCAATGAATCTGTCAGCCGGTATATTTGCAATATCTGTTGGCTTGGTATAGGAGGCACCATTGTGCATTAGCTCAGAGCAAATCTGGGTATAGCCATGGAGATTCTTTACATAACTATAGAAGGCCTTGTGGTTGTCTTTACTATCTGCTGCAATTCTGTTTTCATAGCTAGCTTTAGAGGATTTGATGAGAGATTTCAACTTTTTGTTGAGGCTAATAAAGGAGTTTTTCCAGTCTTGAGACTTCACCTTATTCTGCATCAGTTTCCTCT